>NC_056589.1:27875598-27946772 GCF_018340385.1 Cyprinus carpio
GGGAAGCGGCACCGGGGATCACGCCCCCTTTTTTGAAAGGAAGCAGAGCATGGTCGCAAGCAATCCGCGACGGTCATCTTCCCGCAGAGAGAAGAGGATCATCCCGAAAGCTACCTCAGGTGTTGCCCAGACACGGAGGCAGCATCGTGACCATCACCCGTTGGCCAGGTACCGACAGCACCCAGAAACGCGGGGGTGATCGGCATCTATAAAGGACGATCCGTCTCGTCTTTACAACAAAGACGCCACCCATGGAGCTGCTTGTAGAGAAATTTGCTTTTAGGAAATTTTTTTTTGAGGCTCTTTAGTGATGAGGCGCACAGGGGAACTGGCCGCTGCAACACGGACAGGGGAGTGGTAGTGCAGCTGAACTAGTGGGCAATCCACTCGACGCCTGGAAACGACCACCGCTGAAGAGCGCCGGCTCGCCAACACACGACTGCTTCGAGACGTGCTGAAAATCGTAAGTTCACAGCAGACACAGTTGAGCAGACCGATACTAACGCTCGGCTCTCGAAGCGAAAAGCGTATGCATTGCACCTGCTGCCTATTATAATCACGCTGTGATCACGCGGCAGCGGAATGCAATCAATGCATGCCAAATGGCATGGCTCGTTTTAGTTTACACTCGAAGTAGATTGGTCTATCGAAAGAGGATATCCCATTTTCGTCGGTCACGACGTGGCGTCGAGACGTGACACTGAAGGGAAAACAAAGTTTTCATGAGAAAAAATGTAGTTTGTGTATATGTGGTATATATATGTATATATATATATGTAATATAGTATATTATGTATCAGATAGATAGTGTGTGTGTTGTGTGTGTATATATATATATATATATTATTATATATACACACAACACACCAACACAACACAAACCCACAACCACACATCACACATACAGGTATATAGTGTCAAATTATATTTATACATTTTTACACTTTTTAATTTATTTCTAGGTTGAAATTATGGCCTGGACATATTTGAATGTGATTACCCCCATGCATATATAAACTTAACAAAAAATAATTGATGGTTTATGTTTTACTACAAAATAAAGTGACCTGAACTTTTTAGATTTATAATAAGGAGTTCTAAAAAATTTCTACATCTTTGTTTCATATGTTGGTCGGCACTGTGCATGTGCTTATTTAATAATCGCGGTCCTTCGTTGTTCTACTTGAAGAAAGAAAATCCTCGGTGAGCAAATGATTGTTATTCACACATTGCAAATCTGCTTGGATAATAGATAAACACCTTTTATAAGCCCAGGGCCTACGGCCTTAAAGATGATTTTCAGGGGCAGAATGATGATCAATTATAGTGTAAATTTACATGTAGGACAGCGGGTTTTGTCGTGCCTGGAGGCCTGTAAAACCAAGCGTCAGGATCCAGAGGTCAGGCCTGCATTTGCAAACCTCTCGGATCATGAAACAAATTCTAGTTGACTTTGCTCACAAAATGCAATAAATTAGATGTCATATGGTACTCAAATTACACAGTGACTGAAGGTGTCAAGAATGTAACCATTTGTGTCTCACGGACAGCAGTTTGCTAGAGCGTCTTCTCATTCTATTTTCAGCCTGACCTGATTTGATTCTCTTTTCTGAGGCACCCAAGTGGCTTAGCTTCTTCTGAAAAACAAATCTCAGTCCTCACACATGGTTTACGCTTTACTACAGACATGAACCGAACGGTGGGTAAGTGTCAAAATGCACCCAGGCTAAGAAATTAACAGAGAGGCGACAAGAAGGTAGCAGCCTAAAGCGTGTGCGCTATTAATTATTCCATATTCTGCTTGACCGGCACGTATTGATTTGCAAAATGAATCGCCAGCTCGGAACATCTCCAAGAGCTTGACATAGAAGATTAGGAGTAGGTCAAAACCATGTGTGATCTGTGAGGCATGAAGTTTGAAGATGTTAACTGCAGTTTTTCAGCCTATAATGTGCAGTCCATCTATCGCTCATAGTCAGGATCTTGTTCCAGAAATTATTTCTGATGCTTGATTTGGCTCAGCAGTCTCTGGGACGAGGAACGGCAAGCTTTGCTAAGAGGTCACCGAGCTACACTCATTCATGAGGAGATAAAGTAAGGTTTTGAGACAAGGGCGACTGCTGCTGTGGAGGGGCCACGGCTATGAATAGGATCACACTGCCACAGGAGTATGAAGAATGCTTTGCTATAATCAGTTTCTGCTCCCATGGCGCAATGCTTAGTTTGTGCAACCAAGGCATTATCCAGCTTAAGCTGTTGTAAGGACGTGGGGGAAAAGTCTAATTGTCACACATTTTACGCCAGTCGATGGTTCTTAGATTCCATATACGTTAAAGTCTTGGCTGAACACTAATGACTGTTTGTGTTGTGTCCACGAAAAAAAAAGGGGACAGAGATCGCCTTTGTTGACATTTTTTACCCTCACCTTTCTCCAATATGAAGCTCTATGGATAGGGCTGGTTGTTCCTGTGTTATTTTAGGATTATGTAAACCTCTCATTAGATTGATAAAAGCAATGACGATTGATATGAAATTTCATTTTAATTTTAGTTTTTAAGAGTTAGTCATTTAGTAATTTGTTTGTTGTTGTGGTTATTTTTTATTGTAATAATTAATTATATTGTTTTATTCCTTACAGGTTTAACTTATTTAAAGCTGTTGTAATGACGTGGGGGAAAAGTCAATTGTCACACATTTTACTCCAGGGATATGGGTTACGTAGATTCCGATATACTTTAAAGTCTGGGCTGAAAACCTAATGAAGGTTTGTTATTTGTGTCCATAGAAGAAAAAATAGACAAGATCGTCCTTTTGTTGACATTTTTTCCCGCAACTTGTGTCCAATATGAAGCTATATTGATAGGGCTGGTTGTCCTTGTTTATTTTAGTATTATTTTAGAATCCTCTCCTTAGATTTAGTAAAGCAATGAGATTGATAGAAATTGTTCATTTTAATTTTAGTTAAGATTAGTCATTTAGTATTTTGCTTTTTTGTTGTTTGTGGTACCTTATTTTTTAACTTGTAATTAATTAATTATAATGTTTTTTCCTTACAGTTTTAACTTTATTTACATGTTGGTATTTTAGTACTTTATTATAATTATTATCATTTGTACAGAAAAGTCTCAGCATCACATATACATATGCGTGAAGACATTAAAAGATATCATAAGATATTGCAACATTGGTTTTTCATACATTTTACAAAACACCCAACAACAATTCAAAATGCAAAAAAAAAAATTAAAAGTAGAAATAATATCTCATAGATTAAAACAACTATATATTAATAATTAAATAAATTAAATAATAATTTAAAAATTATATATATTTTTTTTCAGCAGTTTCCACAGGAAACAATTTTAAAGGTTTTGCAACTAGTAGTATTATTATATAAATTTGGGAATTGTCCATGGAAACACCAGGAACGGACTGATACGACTAGAGATTTTGTAGGATGATATTGCATTGACTGCAGAAGTGTGGCCTATACTTGCAGGAAATGTCCAACAATGGAATCAACAAGATCGGGCCCCGGGTTTGATGAATGAGACAAAGCTATGTATATGGTCAGCACTACAACAGATGAAGCCATCCTATCAGTGGTCAGAAGAACATCGAATATATTGAGAAATGTACCTATCTTGGCAGCCAGCTGTGGTGTTAGACAGGCAGAGCTGAAGCAGATGTCAACTACAGAATTGGCAAAGCCTTGGTAAATTTAAAATTTAAAACAAATGAAACGCTAAATGTAAAAATTCAATATAAAAACACCAAAGAATTGTTTTAACCAACAAATGGTTATTTCATATTTTTCTCACAGATGGAGTGTAAGAGGTAATAGTACTAGGGACAAAACTACACAACCACACACACCACACCACACACAGTTTTAAAGTCTGTTAACCTGTGTTTGTTGGTCTTGCAGAATTGATCACTTAGTGTTTGCAGTGGAAAGGCAAAGGATGTTTTGTTTATTTCAGAAATGGGAAATGGCGTTGAAAAGATTTTGCTCACTTGTGTCACGGTCAAGGTTGAGTTGTTAGAAGAAAGCACAAATTACTAATATGAGCACTGGTTTGATATGGCCATATGTTTACTGAAGCTGCTACAATGTGAATTTATCACTCTAGATAAACATAAATCTATGGCAAGACATTTTAAAGCATGTTCCTTTATTTTTTTTAAATATTGAGGAAAAAAAAATCACTTGAGCACAATAAAAGCTTTCTTCCGGAATGTCAGGGTTAGATCTTACTTAAGTTATGTAACTTCACATTCATTTGTGCTGGCAGTATGAAATGAGCTGTTAGCATTTAAACCTGCCAAACCTTGGAGATTTTCAACATTTGAAAAACACCACCTCCTCTCCTTCCCACATTTTAACAGCATATTTCACCAGTTTCCCTGCAATTCCATCCAAATTTCCCCTGTGATGAGCAGTTTAAAGTATTTAAAGATTGCAGGGGAATGATGAATGGTAACGACTCTGACTTCAGCGGGACTCAAAAAGCACAGACTTATGGGGAGGATTTTTGCCTGCAGTGGTTTTGGCTTTGCCACTCTAACAATGCAGCCCATTAATGGAACTAAATTATGGATTTTTCCATTAAAGATAAGCCTCTGTGTGCTGGCCCACCCCGGTCCGGCAAGGCTTGAGCGTGAGCAATTAAAACTTGCTATGACATTTGCCATCCTGCTGTTTTGCGAAAGATGAGGGTAATGGTGGTACCGCTGCGATGACCTTCACTTTACCACCCCTGTCGCGTATAAAGTGGCTCTGCACACATTTATTATAATCTCAAAGGGTGATCACATGGAAACCTTTGGAGGATATAGCAGCAACCTAATAACTTCACTGCTCCTGTTCGTCAGGGTTGTTGAATGTGAAACACTGTGGTGAAGTGTGCAAGCATACAGTTTAGAGTCTGATTGTGTTTGCGTCTGTGGTGCTTTAAATGAACTAAAAGACAATTTAAAATAAAATCCTTTTTTAAAATACTGTTAAGAACCGTTTTTTATATCGGCCTTTTACAATTTACAGCTTTTATTTATTTAATTATTATAAATATTTAATTATATAACAATTTTTATAAAAATATTTGATTCAGCAAGAATGCATTAATTTGATCAAAATATTTCAAAGAAGTGCTGTTCTTCTGAACTTCGTCAAAGAGTCCTAAAAATAATGCTTATCCTGGTTCCCCACACAAAACTACTAAAACTAAAAACAATTCAGATGCCTAAAATATGACTAAAACTTAATGGCATTTTCGTCAAGTGACCATGACGAAAAAAACTAAATCAAAATTTGCTGTCAAATGAACACTGCCGTGACGTCAAACTTATTGAACAGCACTATATAGTATAATATATCATATATCTATATATTATATATAAAAAAATGTTTATATATTTATGTATATATATATATATATTAAAGTTTCTTATTTTAAGCACAAAGAGTGCTTGATGTGCTACTGAAAATTTTCCATGTTTTTACTTAAATTTTATTGTTTAAATTTCTTGGAAACTTGGAAAAAAAAAATACATCTGCTACTGATTTCCATCCCTGATCAATATATCACATATTATTAATCAATATTTGAGCTAAGCTCCAAGGAAAATGTTATTTTTTTGGTTTGTTTTAATTGTACTCAATTTTAACGTTAATATTGTCCACTGGTCCTGGACAATGCCACCCTTGATAAACTCAGACTACCTGATGTCCTCACAGATCTGTTTTGCTAAACCCATAATACACCACCTTATGGCTCGCCGATAAATTCTTGCTCTTCATTCACGTTTCCTTTCTATCCTGGATCGCTCCAGCTAATTGGCTGACTCCTCTTCAGTCCTCTGACTGGCTGAAGTTCTGGCCTGTCTCTCGCTCTGAGGTCCTGCTAATGAGGCAGGGAACAGATCGTCTTTCTCCGGTCTCTCTTAGCTGCGCTTCCTAATGCAGAGTGATGCATGACCAGCTGGCGTGCCCGTGTACAACTGCTGGCTGATTAGAAAAATGCCTCTTAGACTTGAGCAAGATACAGAGATGAAAATAAACGTGTTAATGAGGAAAGGAGAAGTGCTGAGGATGGAGGAGATGAGAGAGAAGAGGAGAGACTCTCTGCGCTCACTTTAAAAGGCTTTGAGTTTACGGTCCGTGATTGGCACCGACTTGCCTCTTCCTGCTGGGAACTCCGGCTGAAGTCTCTTGGCTCAGAACATTATCATATTGCGAAACGGTCTTTGCTTGCTTCTCAGCACTCATCCTGATGCTGAGGATACCATTATTTTGAGATGACGCAGTTTTTCAGTTTCTAAAATCTACATTTTACAGTGGTGTCCATAAGTCTCAGGCTAAATAGATTTATCATTTAATAGATTTATATTTATTTATATATTTATATTGGTTTATAATCTTGAAATAAATGGACTTTGGACAAGCTGTGATTGCAATGATTAAGATGATACTTTTGTCAAAGTCAAAGTCTGCTTTAATTGTTTGATTCTGCCATATACGAGAATTTAAATTTGTGTTACTCTCAGACCCTTGGTGCATACCAGATAACACTAATTCTAGAATGTAAAAATATAAATAAATACAGATTAAAATATAATATACCAAAGGGGGAGGGAGGGGCAGAGCTGGAGAGAATTGAGCTTTCTTTGCACTATTTCTAGGCCATTAAGGATTATGGATTTTTAACTTAAAGTAGTAATTCTGCAGTATGGTATGCAAAGAAAAAGTATTAAAATAGAAAAAGATTGTAAAATTATAGACATTTGGATCCCACGGTATGTCCCACCTGTAGGCTGATATACTTAAATGTGTGTATATAGATATAACCATATGTTTGAAATGTAGCATCAATCTGATTATTATTGGCATCGTCTGATATCAGAGGGCTGAACTTCATTGTGTAAATGTACTATTTCTAAATTACTTAAAGTCATTAGTAAATATGGTAGAAAATGAAAATGTTAATATTATTAATTATGGTTTACATGTGTATATTTCTTTTTTTTGTGTGTGTATATGTAATATTTTAGAAATACATTGGTCTGCTATTGGCATTTAGATATACGTTTTGAAAAACCCATTGACTATTTAGTATTTGGGTGGGAAAACTGTCATTTTCATTTTGATATTTATCTCCTGCAGTATAAATTTTCAGCAAAAGATTGGACTCTCTAGTGTCTGTGATAATGAAATGATGGGCCTGTCCAAGAAACCAAGCCTTGCGGTCTTGGGCACTTGAGAGCGCATGCACGCAACAGGACGTAAGTGCGCAAGGCTGACCACGGTCTTAAAAAATGCCAAATTGCAATGCTCTTAACACACTAAATCCGCTCCGAAGTGGTATTCGATGCTAAGTGGTATCCCATCATGCATCAAGTTCTACCAGAAGACTCAGGAGGTGAAGATAAAACGCGAAAGTATTTATTTACAAAAAATAATACAAAATACACATAATTATTTTGGCGTAGGGCCCATCTGTAGCTTGAATCAGATGTTGTAGATTCCAGCTATCCCCTGCGAAAGACGAAGGCAGGGCGGAGCATACCTGGTGGTAGTGGGGAGGATGGATGGGAAACATCGCAGCAGTATCGATTGCAAGTATCTGCAAACACAATGAAGAGTGAGTAGATGGCTTTTATATTCACTTGTGTTGAGTGCTGACTGGATAGATCTTCTATTGTAATATGTGACGTGGCAATGAGTCTTCCTAGTAAAACCTTGCGCTGTACGCTTACTTCCATTTCTGGAAATAAATCTTGAGAACCTTTCCAGTGTAAGTTATTTTAAAATGCAAAGTATTGAAAATTAAAATAAAGCTCTGTAAACACTTGCATTTTTACAATAGGAAATACGTCATGTTAAGTAGATAAGTGGTCAAGTGCAAAGACCACAAGTGTGGTATTTGGACAAGTCCACTGTATATGAAAAATAATAATATTTAACTTGGCAAACATGTTCATCCAAAGTGACTTACAATACACTTAATATAGGAACAATCCCACTGGAGGCACTGCCTTGAAAAACCAAAAACAGTGATATCTCATTGATTTGAAAAGTTATCAGATGTCTAGCAGCAGAAGAATTTTTTTTTTTTTTTTTTTTTTTTTTTTTAGCAAATAAAGAAGGTCTGAAAAGTGACTACAGCCAAAGATGTAAAGTTTGCATCCTTTTTCAAAGTTGAAAAAGGTAGCTTTGAACGAAGAGATCTGAAATGTAAACATTTTCAAGGCCATTTTCTCTTCCAATAAGACTCAAAGATCCAGCAAATGTGTACGTACTCCTAATGTCTTGCCATGTTTCTTCAAATGAGCTCCTATTATGCTTCTTCACATCACACATTAATGAAATAAACTGCCGGGAAATAGATGCCCGGAGGCTGCATTTACCAAAGGATATATGACTGAAAGCGGAATCTGAATGATGCCCGTTTCAGCCTTGAGAGAGAAGAGAAAACATGAAGAACAACAACAAACAGAACAACATCTTGTTTGGGTGCAGTTCTTTCTGCTGCACTTCAGTGAAGCAACTCAAGAGCTTTGAGCTTCTGTGAAAGTGAGCTGAAGTGTTCTCACTTCTGCTGTCTGGATGTTGTGGTGGATGGATGAAGACCTGGGACACAGATGGCCACTGGAGGAATGACAGAAACCAGACTTCTGCTTCTGACAAGTGTTTCTTCTGCTGCTTTACAGCTGCTCCTCATCAAAGACTCTTCACTTGCATGCATGTAAACAACATCCATTAAAGAAGCACCACAGGCACATGTAGTCTGAATCAGAGACGGTGAATGATGTTTCTACCACTTAATCAAAATATTGCACAATGCATTATTGAAAGACTGAATTCATTTTCCACCTGTGAATGGTGAATGAAAGCCATTCAGCCCATCAGAAATAAGACCACAGAAAAAGATGAAAACATTATTTTAGAAATCATTATTTACAGGGCTGAACACATATTAAAAGGAATGTTGGGGTAGTAGCAAGTGCACTATAAAGTCATTTTGACAAGAATTTTGGTTAAGAACTTCTGGTTAATTGCATTTTGAAAATCACCAGTTAAAATACATTTTACTATTTAAAAGTAAATATTTCTTGCAATTTGAGAAGAAAAAAATATGTTGCATAAAAAAGTACAGTGCATCTAAATGTCTCTTATAATCAAACAGGAAAATAAAAAAAAAATCTGAGAATGACTGTGGAGCCCCGAATATGACATGGAAGAAAAAAATTTAAATTGTGCACACACACAAAAATAATTAGTGGTTGGTAATTAATAAAATAAATGGTTGCTGCCTGCTACTTACTTGGGCTTTTACTCAACACACATATTCATATTCATATTCATTCCCTCACTTTCCATAATGTCAGTTCCTAAAGGAGCTACTCGTCAGATTTGTCTTTAGAGCAGTTTACTTGTTTTCTCTTGTTTTTCTCACTTGTTTTTAATGTGAAGTACTAGAATGGAAAGGCACAGAAAACATGCCTTTTGCATCTGTTATAATTGGTGGAAAGTAATCAGAAACTCTGTTGGACTGTGATGAGGCAGAAAAGTTATGACCTTTTGGGTAAGAATGACCACAGTTTCACAGATTTGTAATTCAGACCCAGAACACGGCGGATAAAAGTTGTGGAGTGATAATTGAGGGAAAAACACCAAGACCTTGGCCAGTGGCTGTGTCTCCAAAAAGCATTTTAGTCCGATGCAAAACATGCAAAAAGAAGAGACATTAAAAATAACAAGAAAGAACTAGTTTTTGTACATTTTTCTAAGAAAAAATGTGCTACTGTTGAAAAGTTTTCGGGTCAGTAAGTTAATACTTATTCAGCAAGGATGCATTAAATGGATCAAAAGTAATAAGACATTTGTAATAATAAAATAATTTACTTTCAAATAAATGCTGTTCCTCAGAATCCTGAACAAATTATATCTCCGTTTTCACAGTGGCACAGCTGTTTTCGACATTGATAATAATCAGAAATGTTTCTTGAGCAGCAAATCAGCATATTAGAATGATTTCTGAAGGATCATGTGCTGCTTAGAAAAGCAGAACAGAACATGCTTTCTCAACAAACCATGCAATTTAAAGTTTGTATGTATATTGTTTTGTTGATGAAGAAAATACACAGTCTATTTATGCAGTTAATGAGGAAAAGCTGCATCAGTTGTAACAGGCCTAATGCATCTTGACTAGTCTGTGTAGCCCCTATTTCTACTGAGAAGATGAACATAAAAAAGTATCTGTGCAACATCAGAGAGTCTTTAAGGATCATTTTTCTGGACAGTGGAGAGAAAGTCTACCATCAGAGTTGAAGACAAATGATAAGAAAGGCACTGGGATACAAAAGAACGACAAGCTCAAGTTTGTGTTTGGACTTTTGTCTGATAATTGCCTTGTGTAAATCATTGCATTTAGAGAGTTCCATTACCACAAAGAATAGTTTGCTTTGTCTTGGTGAAATTCTCTTGCTGAATAGCCACAGGGAAAAAAAAATGCATGAACATCCCAGCTCTCAACATCACTCCCTGATTGTATAATTCAAATGGAGACATTGAATAAAGCTCTGTGAGAATGTGGCTGTCTGTGAAGAACTGCATAATCAGAACATTTGCTCCTTTGCAGCTTGTCCTCTATAAGCAGGGATAGAATAGGGAGCAGAAAGCGTTGCAACTATCTGTATTTTGCAGAGGACGTTTTTTGTTAGACTGTCGTTTGAATCACTACTCTAATAGATTCCTGATGAACTGAAAATCGAATTCAGAAGTGGACAGTGGCTGTGAGAGCATCTACACTGGCAGCGCCAATTGCACCTTGCTAGGGCTGGTAATTTCATGGGTTATCGTTTCCTTTGATCCTGCCTGGTTGTCTGCATTTGATCTTTTCCCATTATAGGGAGCACAGTGTCGCCTGTTTAATGATGTGTCGGCCTGTTAGGGCGCAACTGAAGAATGGACTGCACAAAATTGATTGAATATATAATATCTGCTTTCAAAATAAGGCCTCCTATGTAGAGATTCAATACCAAATGTTCTCTTTCACAGCCCCAAAACAAGTCAGAATTACAATTTGATTCAACTGGGCTGAATGTAAAAGTTTTTTATAGTTTGTTAAGTAGCCAACAAATTTAAGGGAGTCGTTTCCCATGGAGTCAACTTTTCTTTGAACTTTTGAGATATAAGAGCTGGGCTTTGCAAAGAGGCTGTTACTAAAAGATGTGTAGAGTTAAAGCATATGGCAGAAAGAGTAACACACACACACAGCAGTGAACACACACATGGAGCAGTGGGTAGCCATTTATGCTGCGGCGCCCGGGGAGCAGTTGGGGGTTCGATGCCTTGCTCAAGGGCACCTCAGTCGTGGTATTGCCAGCCCGAGACTCGAACCCACATCCTTAGGGTTAGGAGTCAAATTCTCTAACCACTAGGCCATGACTTCCCCACAAGTAGTGTGCATCATGGTCTCATTGTTTATACATTGGTATTAATGTAACATTTACAAACACAAAATGCACCTTTTTTATGTTTTGAGTGATGCGGAAACAAGCAATCTCCGTCTATATAAATTACAGCGAGCTGTATGAACGCGTTGGATTTCTCGTGTTTGGATAAATTTAAATTTAGGATAAATTTTGCATAAATGTACATTTTTTAGAACCATATTTTACATAAAATACATACAAACTGTCATGAGATCATATTGCAGTATGTCTTTTTGAGTGAATCATTAAAGCATTCACAACCAATTCAATACAAAATGCACACTGATTCAGTAACGAGCAAGTCAATAAATCATCCTCAACCGATTCTTTCAAAAACATTGCTAGCATCCAAATTCATTCACTCATTTTCATTCCCTTTGAAACCCCATATAGTGGACTAAAATTTTGCCTTAAGATATGACAGAAGATTTAGCTAAATAGGGAATAGTGAATGAGTGAATCACCGAGTGATTTTTGACACAGCTGCTGATTCTTTCAGAAATGAGACATTTGAATGAATGAGTGTATCATTCTCAATAAATTTGTTTAAGATGAGAGATGAGAGTGTTTCATTGAATCGTTCACAGCTCAAGTGTTTAAAAACGCTGATTCATAGAACACATTTGATTGCATTAACAAGTGGATCATTTTCAACCTATACGTTTAAACACATGGATTTATTCAAGAACCAATCAAGTGAGTATCTGATTTTTCATAATGCACTCAACAACAGTGATTCATTCAACCGAGGCATTGTTTGGAACTATTTTCATTGATGCAGCAAAAATATTCAAAGTAACAGGTAATATTGGGTCTAAAATGCAACTTACTCAGTATTATCATCTTTATTATTGTTCTATGAGAACAATATTGCACTTACATACTATACTGTGGAATTAAATACAAGTCAGCTATGATTATCTACAGTTAAAGCTAATGTGATTACAGTATGAAGAGCAATACCATTATTCTTGCGACTTTGAAAAAAAAAAATCTTCCTATTTATTGTTTCATACCCCAAAATATAGACACTAGTGTGACTAGCATTGGCTCCATGTGTTGTCCAATAAAATATTTGAAAAGTATAATGAGCCAAGTGATTGAAAGGAAATTACCCCTGGTTTGCACATTTGAGCCACTGGATGGTGACGTATTAGGCTCCAGCTGCTTTTGACATTTGAGGTGAATGAACAACAAGAAGCTGCAAGTTTTTCCCCTGTCTTTTTCAGCAGAAAATGAAAATATTAGAGGGTGGGAAACAGGGACGTGTGATAAATTTGTCTCCTAGGTAGAGTGCACCAGCTGTTCCTTTTCCTTGAGTTCGCCACTTGATAACTTGGCTGCATCTAAACTGATTAGCTCGGTTTGAACACTTGTTCTGTACTGCTTCATCCATATGAGTGTCAGACTTATTATGGAGAAGAGAAAGAGAGAAAAACAGCAGAGACAATGAGCCGGTGGTGCAGATGGTTGTCTGACCCGCTGGAAGCCCAGGCATCCACAGATGAGTTGAGTGTTTGTGCTCAGGTCCTGTAATTGGTTATTAGAGTCAAAATGCACCCGATGCAGCCCCGTGCTGTCATAAAAGAGGAAAGAGAGAGAGAATGAGCAAGAAATGAAGGAAGACGCCAAATTTGAATCTTCATAATTGCTCATTACAACATAGATGATAGATAGATAGCACAGATGTGAGGTACACAAGTGTGATTTACAGCATGAGGAAACCTCTATAGACATCAGCAGTGTTGTAGTTGTACGATTCTGAAAGGTGCAGACTAATAAATACAGGTTAAAAAAAGAAAAAGGGCAACAACAAAGAGCTTTGCAATTAACATAATCTTCATGGATCTAAAGTGTAGGATGGGGTTGCTGGAGGTGTTGCTGGTCGTGTAGAGAGATGGCCAGAATGGGTGTAGGGTGTGAGACAGAGTCTGTAATGTCTTTCAGGCCTTTCCAAGCCTTTTTAGAATAGCTCCTCTGCTGGTTTTCCAGCTTTTTAGAATAGACACACCGATCTCTTTTGTCAGCGTGTTCCTGGCATGATCGTACAAGATTCAGTTCCCACTCCTGTAGGCATCCTCCTTGGCCTGACGAAGCTGTCTTAGTTTTGTTGTAAGCCATGGCTTATCATTGTTGTTTAAGTAATTCCTGGTAGGAATGCATATAACCTCACAGAAAATGATATATGATGTTTCAGAATCTGAGAGCTCATCAAGATCAGTGGCAGCAGCTTCAAAAACACTCCAGTCAGTGCAGTTGAAACAGGCTCGAAATGCCGGCTCTGTTTTGTTGGTCCATCTCTTTACAGTCCTCACTACAGGCTTAGCAGATTTACATGTTTGCCTGTATGTTGGAAGAAGATAAACCAGGCAATGGTCAGAGAGTCCTAAAGCTGCTCTGGGGGTGGAGCAATATGCCTCCTTTGTGGTGTAGCATTGGTCCAAAATATTTTTGTCTCTGTGTTGTTTGAATTTTGAAATTTGAATAATGTGTTGTTTGAATTTTGGCAGTTCACGTGTGAGGTTTGCTTTATATATTGAAGTAAAAACTGTTATTTTAAATTGTAATAATATTTTACAATACTGTTTTTACTGTTTTTTTTTTTATCAAAATAAATGCAGCTTTGGTGAGCAGAAGAGACTTCTTTTTTAAAACATGAATTAAAAAAAAAAAAAACATTTTATTTTATCCATTTGTCATTATACCTCCTATATTAATACCTTCACAACACACTGTTTGTGAACTTTTGTATTCCTAAATGAGTATTAATAATGTGAAAAATCACTTTGATACAAATGTTCAGTGCTCATGCAGTTCACAGATCTGCACAGACAGACTGCTATAAACAACACTCAGCTAACCTCATTATACAGACGCTACCTGCATATATTTTAATTACCTCCCATCCTGCCAACACACCTACATGCGGCTTGGCAAGCCAGGCAGGTGCGTGAAGGGACGATGAGAGAGCAAGACATTCCCAGAGCAGGTGTAAAATATTGGGAAGTTTATCTCTGTAATCTGTCTCTATAAATACTCCTTGGAATATAAGAGCATTTAGAAGAGAGCTTTTGCTTTTCAGTTTCTTCCGCTCAAGCAATTAAGGTTGTGGCTGGAGTCATTAGCGCCTCCACTTCCACAACAAACAAAACTTAAAAGTGAAGGCAATTACCCGCAGCATGCTGTGATTTCGAGGGTTTTGAAGATGGGAGTTTGCGTGCCGTGTGTATGAGCGTGTCTCTGATGGGGCAGTGAAATGGCAAACACCAAAATAGCATTTATTTTGAACACAGGTGGTAGTGGTTGGTTAAAAAAACAACAATGCAGGAGCCAAGCAGACAGCAAACTCCTATTTTTTTTTTGTCCTGCTTTTGTTGCTTGTTTTTGACAGCGTGTGCGGTAGGCCTCCCTGGCAGTGCCGTCCTGTGACGGGAGAGTGCCAGCCTGGATTGGGTAGAGATGAGGACAGCAGAGAATAAACACTAATGACGCCCATATGGGTCCCACAGATAGATTAATGGAGCAGAGACTGTTAGAAACACAGACCGCAGAGCTGAAAGACGCACACATCTTGAGTGGAAGTGCAAACTGAAAGAAGTGCAAAATAAATAAATAAAAAATGGAAATTAATGATAGGAAACGGAAAGTGAAATATTTACTCACATTTAGAGGAAACAGCCGGAGACGCAGATTTACTGGTTACATTTCAATGCAGACTGCCTGATTTCCTACTAAAACTATACTGTTGCTATACTGTTATAGGTTACTAGGGTATTTTTGGTGGTTGTTAGGATGTTATAAGTAGTTGCTAGGAGGTTATAGTTGGTTGCCAGGATGTTGCTATACAGTTATGAGTAATAGGGTGGTTGTTAGGATGTTTTGGGGGGTTGCTAGGCTGTTATAGGTGGCTTATAGGATGTTGCTACAATATTATGGGTGTTGTGTTTTTGAGTGTTTTCTAGGTGATCATGTGTGGTTGCCAAAACATTTCTTACGGTTGCTAGGTGGTTATGGGTGGTTTCTAGGTTGTTGCTATAGGCATGTTATTTTTTTTTTTTATATGCCAGATTGCACTCACATATTCAAGTGCATCTCTAATGTGATCAGATAAGATTTATGTTACATAAGAGGTTGTATTTCTATTTATAGAATTCTAAAAACTTTGACAGATAATTCAAAATGCTTTCCATTTTGTTTTTTTCCATTTCCCCCCATCCATTTAAAAGATGTTAATAGTGATTCGCAAATGAAAGAAAAACTAAACATTTAATCGCTTTCTTTAGAAAGAGAAATTAGAAATGAGAAGTGCAATCTGATGAAATAATTCAGTAAATGATTGGAAATTGTTGATTGTGCATGAGGAGAATAAAAAGAACAAGCCGATATTCTCCAACACAGCGATGTATATGATTATTTGCAGTGAATTAGATTTTGTTCACAAAGCTGAATTCCAATAACAAAAATGCATTTGCACTTTTATTAAATGCATGTTAGTTCAGCTGTAAATACTCTGATCTCTAACTAACTATGGCTTGGTGTCTGTAGGAATTTTAGTCTGGTTTATTGTCCATCAGACAGAACTGTGTATTGATTTTCACATGGAGGAGTTAACCACATATAGCATGCCAACTCAGCCACACTTTATCAGGAAGAACAAAAGCAATTGCGAAACAGATGGAATGAGCCATTTTTGGGACTGGATAACAAGAAAGGTACGGCTGTCGTCAGCAGTCACAGCTCCCGTTTCTCTGCCATTAATTTTAGTTTTTAAAGCCATTGTAAATTAGTTTTTTGTAGCTCATCTCTCAGCCTTTCCCCACGTTCTCTCGGCAGCAGCATCATAAGTTATTTTGCTGGCTTCCTTCATATTCCTCCTGCCTCCGTTGTTCTCTCTTCACCTCTCTCATTTCCTCGTTCTCTCCTTTCTTCCTTTGGCCCTTTTGTGCTGGGTTCTGTGTGGGGGTGAGTCTCTTTGGGCCCGGCTCCAAGCGCCCGCTGATGGCTGCGGGGCTAATTCAGCCCGACAGGACATTAATCATGTGCCTATCGGGATTCTTTATGGTGACTGAAAACCGATTTGTGTGTGAGTGCGAGTGTGTATGTGAGTGTGTACTTAACTTAATGCGTGGACTAAATTACACCAGGCTGGAAATACGTAAATGAAAATTGATAGCTGATGTGCGAATTATGACACGTGGTTTTGCATGTGAAGTGACTGCTGCTTGTATAACAATGCAGATTTTAAAATTAAGACATATGTGCATGAAAAGGTATTTTTTATGTAGAATGTGGATTATATGCTTTGCCTAATATGAAACATTGTATAACTATTATGTAAAACATTTAAATTATGTAAACAATAACTAAAATGTAAAACATCTAATTGTATGACATTTAGAACAGTGTGCATGCTAACACACTTTAAAAAGAGGTTTCTTTGTTTTGTAATTTGAATAAGCGCAAGTCTAAATGAACACAAGTTTAGCCAAGGAAAAAAATTTAATTGGATAGTACATTTTTCAAGGCTTGTTGCTATTCATAGTATGGAAGTTTTTACAGTTTGTTTAAAAAAAAATGCAGTCTTTGTGAAGACTTTTTTTTTTTTCTAAATAAATCAATAACTTTAACAGACCCAAAGTTTTGGAATGCTGCATATTTCTATCTTTACATTAATAATTTTGTATTGGTTAAATTCACTTAGCATTTTAAATGGTCGATTTTTAGTTTTTAGTATTTTATTTGTAATTTATTTAGACAAAATACTCTAGCCTTTTATAGGCCGTTTATTAATATCGCCCAAAAAATTATTAATTATCAACTTATCTGTACTGGCCAGATTTTAATATCTGTTCATGTATATCTTGTTTTTTTTCTTATTGATGGTTACTTGACCAACTTTAGGAGATTGCTTTTGATTTTGATCCGAGTGTGTGTGATTATGGATGCTTAGTTTTACAAAAGCTGTAAAAATAGATGTCAGATGTACAATTCATACTCCCGTATGGGTTGAAATTGGCTTGAAAGCAGTCTTTTGAATAATTTGCCAACTATAGAATAATGCATTTTTGTTGCTTTTTGTCTGTGCAAAAATTCCCTTCAGCCAGCAAAAACTGGCATCTATCTTCTCCTAGCTGTTACCTAGCTATGCTCACCACAGCGCTAGTGTTGATGATGCAATCGTATCGTGGTTCACAGCCGAAAAACAGTGTGAAGCGACCTGCAGGGGTGGAGGAAGCATTACTGAACTCTTCTTCTTCTGCCTTACCTAGAAAATAGAATACATGTGTATTGCAACCCTTGTAACCTGGTGGTTTGACACAAACAAAACATTACACAGAGTGGAGTGCAATTGTGTTACAGATTCAAGGCGAATGCGGTTCACGGAGGTGAGGAGTGCAAGAGAAGTAATGGCGTGTGATTCATTCAAAGCTACTCCTTTAATCGGATATCTCTCAGACAGCGTCTGAAGCTCAGGTCAGACTCTCTCAGTCTGCGAAGTGTGAAGTCCAGAGGGATGATAATTCTTCAAGCTGTTGGGATTTGTAACCTCTTTGTGGAGGAGGACACATTGGGGTAATACGGGGTAGCCAGCAGTGGCCTGGGAGTCAATTAGTAGACTGCTGCGGTGCAAAATACAAGCTGACAGCAACATCGGCCGGCCGAGGGAACACACACAAAACTCTCTCACACTCACTCTAGGCTATCAGAGAGAGCAGTCCCACGGCACCGCGCTCTCCACCACCTACAGCTTGTTAGAAGACGTACACTGAGCTAGAAACTCGTGTGGAGTGTGAGGGAAATATTTTAGGGTTATGAAATTCAAGAGTGAACAATAAATATGATGCACAGAAAAAGCGTAGTAACTGTGTTAAGTTATAAAACATGAAGCCAGTAGGATGGTAAATAATGGAGGCTGACACAACACACTGGAGACCCCTGAGGCTCAAGTGCACTCAGGTAAAGAATAGCACGAGCAAAAGCCTTGAAAGGAGAGAAACCAAAGCTCCGAAACCTTGGCAAACCAAGGATGCCCCCATTAGCCATCTTTTCAGAGTTTCTGGTGAAATCGGTCGGTTTCTGTTGGACTCATGACAAGACCCGTGCTGTGTGGAGCACTTTTTATGATGGATGGAAACGCTTTATTGGACTTCTATTGGACTATTGAATAACACCTATTAATTGTCACTATATAAAGCTTGGAAGAGCCAGGAAAATTTTAAATATAAATCCGTTTGTATTTGTATAAAAGAAGAAAGTCATATACTCCTAGGATGGCTTGAGGGTGAGTAAACCATAGGGTAATTTTAGGGGAACCTATCCCTTTAATATAACATAATATAGCAGCCCTTATAGTATTTGTGAGTAATTATGTGTTTTAAAATGCTGAATACATAAGTACATTACCTCTTCGGTCAGTTTTTAATATTGAGTATTGCAACAAAACTTTGCTAGAATGGGTAAAAAAGACATTTATTCAAGTCTAAGTAGGACTGCAGAGAAGTACGATGGTAATATTTGAGAACTGTATAATTTTCTCACTGGGATATTTTCACAGGTTAGCTGTATGTCCCCTACAGTCATTTAGAGATGGAGAAAGTGCACCGTAGACCTCAGAGCTCCTCTTATGGACAGGAAAAGCACAGTGGTAGGTAAGTCTGAACTCGAGTTCACTTCACAAAACAGAGAACAACGTTGAAGAGCCAAGTTGTTTAATAGACAGTGACTTATACTGCACAACCCTGGGGCGGAGAGAGAGGTCACTGCACTCAGGTCAGATGCCACATCCTACACACATCCATCCCTCCAACTGAGAGCGTATTAGCATTCGTTCCAACTTTTACACAGTTCTGGAACAGAAGTTATCCTATAGCAATACTTGATGTCAAAAAATTCATGTTTTAATTAGTTTCCAGCAAGCCGCTCTTCATGATGGCCTACAAGTACGAGTAGCCTACATGTTTGTCTTATTATGCAGTAACTATGGCCGTTGCAGCACCATCTTCTGAACTGTTTTGAAACTGGCCTAGTTGACATTGCACCTGGATCGCAGGACAATTGATTGTAGCTGCCACTCACCTGAAGAACTCTGTCCTAACAATACATCAACAGTCTGCAACAAAATGCATGATGTGTCATTTTTTTTTTTTTTTTTTTTTTTTTTTTTTTAAATCAATGATTTGGGTTGATGTTGTCACAAGCTCTAACGCCTTCTTGACTCTGACAGCCTGACCTCTGATGACAGAATCACACTCTTTCATGCACCAATGCTGGAAACTGATTTCAGGACTGAAAAAATAGTTTTGCTTTAAAGCCAAAAAAGAGTCTTAAAGCAGAGCAATAAATGCACTCTGGACTCTAGTGGGATCTTGACTTGTAAACACATTGAAAGCAAGAGATGACAAACACAGTGATGTAATTCTGAATATGTTATATATATATATATATATATATACTATATATATAATATCTATATATATATATATATATATATATCTATTATATGAAATATATATATAATAATATATATGATATATGTAGGTATTATATATATAATAGATATGTATATATATATATATATATATATATATATATATATATAATGTACTACATCATGTAATGGTGTTTCTGGAGTAAATGCACAGCAAAGTGGTCACTGGAAAGCAGTATGTCCTGAAGACATTTTGTAGAACAAACTTGAAATAAAGCATTCTAGTAAGAGTTAAATCTTGTTGGAGTCTTCTAGGTCTCTCTACATTTGATTAATTGATAAAGAGATACACTTAAGCTAATCAGACAGAGCAAAGCTTTAGCAGTTTGGTAAATGAGGGTTAACTTCAGGGTAAGACAATGAAGAAAGCTGAATATCCATACTTCATTTTGTTTGTTCAGAGTTTGTCCAAACTCCTTTCTTACATATCTATTTACATAAGATGCAGTCCCCCTCAGGTGCTTCATTACAATTTTAAATCACTAGCTGTGGTCCCAAAAGCATACTAACATATTAAAGAGTTTTCCTTTACAGTTTCTGCAATATGCATAATGTGCTTCAAAATGCAAAATATTCTGTATGCACACAAAATTCAAAATTTGGTGTAGAGCAAAATCCAATGAGTAGTTCCGGCTTAGTCAAAATAGCCAAGAATGGCTGCTTTAAGAATGCCAAGACCCCAGCAGATCTCTACAGGTGGTGCTGGGGAGGAGGAGGGGTAACATAAGCTCCCATAATAATCACGCAACGTACCGAACACAGACTAGAATACGCTATGTATGTGCTTACGTGGATTAGGAAGTACTCCTGATAGGCTGGTGCTACAGCGTATGAATAAACCAATTAGCGATTAGTTAAGAGTTTCATGCCGGAACTATGTACTGTGTGTGTGTATATATATATATATATATGTAATATTTTTTATTTTATTGGAACAAAATAAGAAATAACTCATGCAACAACATGAGAGTGAATAAATGATGACATTTCAATATTCTTCACTTTCAGTGAACATTTTTTCCTTAGTGTACAGAACATTTTAATAATCTAAAGAACCTTTTTTCTCACTATAAAAAACCTTTTGTGCAATGGAACATTTCCATGGATGTTAAAGTTTCTTCATGTAACCATACATCCAATAAATAACCTTTTATTTTTAAGAGAATATTATAATTGTCAATATTTTTGGTCCATTTTAACAACTAAGAAGTAACTAAATTTTTAATTCATTTGATGCTTTAAATTAAATTTAAAGTTAATTTTTCAAATTGTAGGAGTATAGTAGCAAGACAACAGATGTGCTTTTTATTATTAAATGACATGTTCTGTAACTTGTTATTAAATGTTTAAAATAATGGCTTTTAAATATGGTACATGTTTATAATATTGTTTTATTTGCATGTATAGGTATTTATATTGGTAATTTTGGCCTTGATAATACTTAATCATATTGAAACTTAAATAAGTGGTATCGCCCACCCTGGTTCTCACTCATAGGGATCAATGTACATCATAAAGAAGGTCAGTCCTGTGTGTTGACCAATGAGCAGAGCAGCAGTCTAACACTAAGTGGTCTGAGGCACGGAATGCTCTCTGCTAGGAAACTGGCTGGTGTTTGAGTGAATGAATGTCATATCGTTTATCATGGAAATGATGGGCAGGCTGATGTTTGCTCTCCTCATGGCTGGATGCTCAAATAATGTCGGCTGCTCACATGGAATGATGGAGAAAAATTTCCCTCCACTGTCATTCAGAGCAAGGTGACCATCCATTGAAGGGGATCACCTGCAGTCGAGCTCTTCTCCCACAGCTTTCACTGAATCGTAGGGCTGTGGTGGTACTGTGATAGATGGCATTGGGAATGAGGATATTAGTCCCATCGGTGAAGCTGTTGTTTGGAGTATAATAATTAGTCTGTGTGTAGTGTTTCACATTTCTCACAGTTTGGTTTGCATCTCGGTTTTGGTTCAGTAAATACTTTGTGTGCTGCTATTAGGGCTGCATGATTAAATTTGCATTCTGTGAAATGCCACAGCAGATATGAACAGTTCTGTTGTCACTGTCGAATATCATTAAGACCCACTGGTAAGTAGTGAGCATCATGAGGGTTCATCATCACACACACCAGAGATACAAATCAGAGAGATGCATCCATTCTAGAACAAAATCAATGAGTGTGCTTCTTAAATTAGTAGTTAAAGTGAAGACCTAATGAGCAGATAACAGCACGGAAGTGCTACCGGTATAAAAATAGTACCAACGTGACTAGCATACATACTAGAGTAGAGTACGATGAGAAATTTGAATTTATTTATTTGTTTGTAGTTAAACTTTTGGATCAGAGAGTTTTTTTCCCCAATTTTTAAAAATATTTTATTGTAATTAAATAATTTAAGTAATGCTTATGCTCCACCAAGGCTGCATTTATCTGATGAAAACATACAGTAATCGGTAGACATTATAAAATATCAGTACCCGGTAAATAAGTTTATTTTCAAATATAGTTTTAAATTTAATTTCTTGTAATCGGACAAATGGGTGATGTAAGCAAAGCAAGAGTTAAATGTAAAGTTTTATTGGAACAGATGACACTGAGTCCGAGGAAACAACAGTGGTACAGCGTGTAAGACTATGATCCAGGAAGTGGCGGTTATATATTCAAGCAGGAGAGTCGTTACCCATGCCCTGATATGAGAAAAAGATCCAATGGTGGTAGTAGTGCATCCGTGGTGAGAGTGGACGGGGTTCCGGAAGACAACAGCGAATCAAACATCACGAGAAACAAGGACTAGAATCAGCAACCAACGGAAACTGCATAAAATTTTGCCTTACAAACACAAGAACGAAAGACAGGCATATATATAGTGATCATGTGAGGGTACAGCTGGTGCAAAATGAAACAATCAAACCGGCGACTACCCCATGAAACAATCAGTCGAGTGACGAGCGACACATCAAAACTCCCACCCACATAGTGAGAAACCTGAGACCCAACGGTTTACCACAACGTGAACATTTATTTCTGTATTTTTCATCATCCTACTCCATCCTCAGTGTCCCATGATCCTTCAGAATCATTCTAATATGCTTCTGTGTTTCTAGAAATATCCTTACATCAATGCTGAAAACAGTTTGTGCTGCTGAGAACTAGTCTTCTCTGAACACATGACCGTTTTTTCTTTCTTTTTTTGATAAATAAACAAAATATATAAATAAAATAAATGGATGCAACAAATGAAACATACGGCTTGAGAAGAAAAAACAGTTGTTATAAGGCGTTCTATAATTCAATGTAATTTAAAAAGAATATATATATATATATAATTATATTATAATATAAGATATATATATATATATATATATATATACACTGACTGTTATAAAGATGTTTAGACATTACAGAAATATTTTTTTTTTTCCTTGAGCATTTACAGAGCAAGTAATGTACTATAATTAGTTGCATAGCACCCTCAAGCCCCCCTGTAAAACCGGACCTGGAAACATCCAATATTAGCTCCAAAACTTCTTCAGTAAGAAATCACCCTTTCCATAAATTAAAATAATCCTGCATTTAGTTTTGTTTAGATTACGTTACCCAAGTCACTGTATGAGTCACCCAAGTCATACACTTATGAGGAATTTATAGTTGTTGCAAGGTGTTTTTTGTCTATTTTTTCACCAGCAGTTAGACTTCCACTTCAGCCCTCTTATAATTAGCAATTTGCTCCTGAAGGTGACATTTAGGCATTGAGAATGTGAATGCTGTTTCTGAATGCATTATTTAGGTTATACTAGAACGGTCTGGCTTCATTTGAACAGCAACCACATCACAGTAGCTCTCAAACTGTGTGATGCACCAGGGATGAAAGGTCAATGACTTGCTCTTTGATTTTCTTATTCTAGCGCAGTTCTGTCTGTAACCCTCAGCGATGTTCCGTAATCACCTACTGAATGCTGAGATACGACCCTGAATAAAACAAGAGAACTTTGCGGTATGAGATCAACATGATCTGAGATGAGCCTCTCAGATCTGGACACATAATTGGAGCAAATCTCCCATTCCAAGTTGTCGTCTTATTTTTTATTTTTTTCCAGGAGTCACTTCGAGGCTGTCAGGTATTTTGTTGCTTTACAAAGCATATCCTGTGTTATTAGCTATAGCTCCAGCTAATCCCCTTCACAGAGGAGAAAAATGGTCAGGCCAAAGTGATAGACTCTCCTGAACTTCTGACAATATTTTATAGATAAGACCGCAAAATAATGTGCTGTTCCTTGAGGCGAGTGCAGATGGAAGCTTTTAGCAGTGCAGCACAGTATACAGATGCACCATTTTCAAACTGTCATGGGGGGGTGGGGGGAAGAAAGATTCTGACATGCTAACATGTGCACTCACAGGACCATGGGAGCAAATGGGATACTGGTTAGGAATTTTAAAAAAAATGACAAGGTGGTTTTTGAGGGTTTCTGTTTTATCAGCTAGCAGGAAGTTTGGCATAGATAGTTCTGGGTCATGTTTTTGACTTTTTTAACTTTGTGTTTTAGACATTTTAGTCTATTTTGATATTAACTTATGTTAGCATGCTCATCTGTCATATATGACCAATCTAAATTTAGTCAGAAACGGTAACACCTTAGATTAAGGAACGCATATTCTCTATTAACTAAGAGTTTTATTATCAATAAACTCCTAATTGGCTGCTTATTGATAGTAAGTAAGGTAGTATTTATAGTAGTTATGTTTAGGTTTTGGGTAGGATTAAGGGATGTATAATATGGTCATGCATTCATATGTGCTATATAAGTACTAATAAACTAGCCAATGTGCTAGTAATATGCATGTTAATAAGCAACTAGTTAGTAGTGAATGTGTTTCCCTAATCCCTAAGTGTTACCTCAAAAACAGGTCTTTTGACTTCTCATCCTACACTTTCAGAAAAAAAGGTACAAGAGTTGTCACTGGGGTGGTACCTTTTCAAAAGGTACACTTTTGTACATTTTAGGTACTTATATTTACCTTTAAGGTACTAATATAGACTCTTTAGGTACAAAGGTGTCTTTTGAAAAGGTACCGCCCCAGTGACAGCTTTTGTACTTTTAATTTTTCTGAAAACGTTATAGTTTCCATCAAATATTAACCAGCACTTGGACATGAAACTTAAGCCGCTTTTCCACCGAAATTGCCTGGAACAATTCCACCCAGGAACGTTTTTTCCCCCAGAACCTGTGCTGTCTATGTTTCCATCATGGTCTAAAGTACCGTGAAGAATAGGAAATAGTAATGGTGATATGTCGGCACCATTTCTCAATACCAAGTACAGCAACCACTTTCGGACTGATCCCTTTGTGTTCGTGGGGTTCGTGCTTTGCGTAGTTTCAGACTCGGGCGTGTGGAAACTCCAGGAACACAGGCGTAGCAAGTCCGGTAATTCTGCAAAACAGCAGCGTACTTATTTACTTATTTAGATCCTGGTTCCTGTGGTGGAAACACACTGAGTACTGGGTCATGAGAAATCGAGTCCCCCTCGAAATCGGGTCCGCTTAGGACCTCGAGTGATCCCATTGGCTCAGCGAGATTAGATATATATAATATATATGTGTATATATATATTATTATATATATATACCTGACAACTGTTTATTAACCAATGTTTAACATTACAGAAATATTTTTTTTTTTCCTTGAGCATGTACAAGCAAGTACTGTACTATAATAGTTGCATAGGCACCCTCCAGCCCCCCTGTAAAACCGGACCTGGAAACAATCCAGATTATCTCCAAACCTTCTTCAGTAAGAAATCACCCTTTCCATAAATTAAAATATCCTGCAAAAAAAAATTTTTTTTAGTTTTGTTTAGATACGTTACCCAAGTCAACTGGTAGTAGTCACCCAAGCATACACCCTATTGAGGAATTTATAGTTGTTTGCAAGGTGTTTTTTTCTATTTTTTCACCAGCAGTTAGATTCCACATCAGCCCTCTTATAAGAGCTTAATTTGCTCCTGAAGGTGACATTTAGGCATTGAGAATGTGAATGCTGTTTCTGAATGCATTATTTAGTTATACGAGAACGGTCTGGCTCATTTGAACAGCAAACCACATCACGTAGCTCTCAAACTGTGTGATCCCAGGGATGAAAGGGTCAATGAATTGCTCTATTGATTTCTTATTCTAGCGCAGTTTTCTGTCTTAACCTCAGCGATGCCCGTAATCCACCTACTGATCTGAGATACGACCCTGAATAAAAACAAGAGACGTTGCGTATGAGATCAATATTATCTGAGATGAGCCTCGCATCTGGAGCACATAATTGGAGGCAAATCTCCATTCCAAGTTGTCGTCTATTTTTTTTTTTTTTTCCAGGAAGTCACTTCGAGGCTGTCAGGTGATTTTGTTGCTTTACAAACATATCCTGTGTTATAGTCTATAGCTCCATCTAATCCCCCTTCACAGAGGTGAAAATGGTCAGGCCAAGTGATAGACTCTCCTGAACTTTGACAAATTTATAGATAATACCGCAAATAATGTGACTGTCCTTGAGCGAGTGCAGATTGAAGCTTTTACAGTGGCAGCACAGTATACAGATGCAACCATTTTTCAAACTGTCATGGGGGGGTGGGGGAAGAAAGATTCTGACATGCTAACATTTGCACTCACAGACCCATGGGAGCAATGGGAATACTGGTTAGGATTAAAAAAAAATGACAAGGTGGTTTTTTGAGGGTTCTGTTTTATCAGCTAGCAGAAGTTTTGGTCTAGATAGTTCTGGGTCATGTTTTTGACTTTTTGACTGTGTGTTTTTAGACATTTTAGTCTATTTGAGATTAACTTATGTTAGCATGCTCATCCTGTCCAATATGATCCAATCTAAATTTAGTCATAAACGGTAACACTTTTAGATTAAGGAACGCATTTCTCTATTAACTAAGAGTTTTAATTATCAATAACTCCTAATTGCTGCTTATTGATAGTAGAAGGTATAGTTATGTCTTTATAGTAGTTATGTTTTAGGTTTTGGGTAGGATTAAGGGATGTATAATAGGTCATGCATTCATATTTGCTATATAGTACTATAAACTAGCCAATTTGCTAGTAATAGCATGTTTATAAGCAACTAGTTATAGTGAAGTTTTTTCCCTAATCTAAAGTGTTCCTGCAACAACAGGTCTTTGACTTCTCATCCTACACTTGCAGAAAAAGGTACAACAGTTGTCACTGGTTTACGCTTTTCAAAAGGTACACTTTGTACCTTTTAGGTACTTATATTTCCTTTAAGGTATAATTCAGACTCTTAGGTACAAAGGTTCTTTTGAAAGGTAGCCGCCCCAGTGACAGCTTTTGTACTTTTAATTTTTCTGAAAACGTTATAGGTTCCCTTCAAATATTAAACCAGCACTTGGACATGAACTAAGCCGCTTTTCCACCGAAAATTGGGCCTGAACAATTCCCCCCGGAACGTTTTTTCCCCCAGACCCTGTGCGGTCTAGTTTCCATCATGGTCTAAAGTACCGTCGCAAGCAATAGGCAAATATATGGTTATATGTCTTCACACATTCTCTATACCAAGTTACGCAAATTTTCGACTTGAGTCCGTGGTATTTCGGGCTTTGCGAGTTCGACCGGGATGTGAACTCCAGGGACAGGACGATGCCAGTCCGGTAATTCTGCAAACAGCCGCGTACTTATGTACTTATTTAAGATCCTGGTTTGCCTGTGGTGGAAACACCCTGCGTACTGTGGTCATGAGAATCGAGTCTCCCCCTCGAATCGGGTCCGCTTGACCTCAGTGATCCCATTGTCAGCGACGTTTTTAATGGGTATTTTTTAGCACCTGATTACATTCCTGCAAAATCGCGCCTTTGATTTTATTCTTCGTTATAATGACCATTAAGTCTTTAAATTACGTTTCATACGCTAGTATATAACCCAAGCTATAGGTTGTGAAATCAAACATTTTTTTTTGTTTTTATTTTTTTATTTTACAGATTAATGTCGGGGGGCTGATTTTCTCAAGACACCCCAAATAAATTTTTGTCATCATCACTTCATTCATAACATTACCGTTCCTACCACTGATTGCAGATAGTCCTATTCTGCTGCGATGTCTTTCATACTTTTCTCTGGACCTTGACAGTGTAATTTGCTTGGCATTCAATTGGCCAGTCACAAGCCCGCCCGGTTTTTCATTCAAAATATCCTTACATGTGTTCAACGATGAACTGAACTAAGCTTTTACAGGTTTGGAACGACATGGGGGTAAGTGATTAATGAACAAATTTGCCATTTTGGTGTGCATTAACCGTTGTTTTTTTTTCCTGTAATGTGTATTACATGACCTTATGCCCTCAGTGTAGCAGAATTTGTTTGGTTTGCCTAAAATGTCCAATTTTGCAAAAAAACATGGATGAAATTATTTTAACTTTGGAATAATTTTAGCCTCAAGTCATGCTTCATCACATTTTTTTTTTTTTTTTATATAATACTTTATATATAACTATATAGCCTTTTTTACTATATCCTATATATACTTATTTTCCAGCAATTTGCACGGATTTGCTTATTTGTTGATTTTGGCCTCTGTCTTTTACATTGTTTGTTGAATCTCCACCAAAATTGAGTTTCATCACATTTCGACCTTTCACCATCTGGCATTCTGATGGTTTTGAGATATTGAGCCTTGAAAGTTTTTGCATTCCATATCCTTTGTGATAGAATTCTTTTCTTAATAAAAAATCTCAAAATGTACCCACACACACACAATATGTTAAATACACTCAATTGTGACAAAAATGTCAAGGAGAAACTTCTAAGGGGATGACTTTTCTCCCAACTTTAATGAGTTTGCTGAAACAAACAGAAAGTGAGTCATCATCTCAGTAGTATGTTTATATTGACCCAAACTTTGTGCATCATAAGCCACAACTGCCTTGAATACCACACAAATTTGATTGCAAATAATAAATGTAAATGTAATGTAAAATAATTAATGTAAATCTAGCATTTTGAACTAGTCGCCTTTTAAATAATTCAACTACCAAAGCTATCTACGACCAAACTAATCTACTCATTTTCAGTGTGTCATTGGTGTGCCTGACCCCTGTGAATTGATGCTTGCAGCAAATTTAGATTTTTATACCATTATGACTGTGTGAAAGGACTTTGAAGTATTACCAAATCTAAATGTGCTAGAACAAAATATGTCTGTCAAGAATATGTCCTAGGCCATAATTCACCGAAATTCAAGAGAAATAACATTCTGGAAAAAAAAAAAAAAGAAAAAAATTAATGGTCATTAAATAGCCTTTGTTTTCTTTATGTAAAATATACACTTTTGGCGGTTTTGAGGTTAAATTGTGACCTGGACCATGTTTTTATTTTTCTAATAAACTTGCCTTGAGTACAGTTCCCAAGGAAAGAAATTGTTGCAGAATAGTGCAATGTTATAATGCGTTTGTTTTTTTTCCCCTTCTTCCTCAAGCCCATTTGAACTGAATGCATTGGCAAGCAGAGTTCAATGGAGTGTCTAATGTCCTTAGTTGAAAGTCTGTCTGAATTATTTGTAGAACAGTGACACAAAGGGACAACAGGAAAAGCATAACAATTTTCTCAACAAAACATTGCTTTGGGTCACAGTATATAACAAGTCTAGCAGAACTGAGGTAAGGCGTTATACTCACAGGACCCACATATTGTAAAACAATTACAAGTTGTTGTATTGCGAAAGTGATGGTCTTTCTGCTGTGACCTTGAAGTATGTGAACTTTATGGTTTCATATCCAACATGATTGGAGACTCTATAAGGAAAGCTTTCTTCCCAGGTGTCCAGTAGAAATAGTCCTGGGAGATTTATGAGAGAACATGGAGATACATGCCCTCATTATCTCCTTCCATTGTGTCCACTTTGTCCCATGAAACCTAGAAACCATGAAACCTTGTAGACTCATCCCGGGATTTATAATGGTCCCCTAACCCATTAGTCACGACAGATGATATCATGAGAGCTTATTTTAAGGTGCGCATTATATCCTCATGCCACTCAGGAATAGTAGCTGAATTCGAGGGTAATAAGCCTTGTCCAGTTTTACCTGAACCAATGCAGATGTCTTCAAGAAATAAGTTACTAAAAATGACTCAGCTGTCTGATGTGTCCTGAAATCTTTTATTTTTTTCTTTTTGCACTGTTTGTCAGCATTTACTGGGATGGTCCAGGCTGCAAGTGTTTTGTTTATGGCCTTAAACTGTTCAGGTCATGTCCTGAGTCTCACACACACACCTCAGAGACTTGACAAGCCAGAGAAGGTGAATCAAGGATGCCGGCAGCACTCTGTTGATCCTATCAGCTTGATAGACAGCGAGAACACACTCGAAAACCCCGTGCACGGTTGCCAGGAAGGGGGTCGGGAGGGTGTTAATGGCATTTCTACATTCAGCTATCAGCGTCTCATCTTATAAAGCAACCAAATCATGTCCATTCAGCTGACACTCTTTTGATCTTAATGGCTTGATGGACTAGGGAGGCTCAGCCAAAAAAATGGGCTTTTCTCTCGACAAACGCTCTGCTTGGCTAGGGTCCCACCCCTCACTTCACACCTGTCTCTGAGACTGAATGGCTTCGTTAGAACCGTGTTAGAACTCATTCACACTGGCCATTCATCATCTCGCACCTCAGATGTTGCACAACTCTCCTGGCATGGACCGCGCTAAACAAGTTTTTTTATACCTATGCATCTTTGCGCTCTCGCTATTTCTCTTATTTTACCTTTTTTCAAACTAAATTATACCCTTTCATTGAATGTTTGCAAAGTGGTGTGAAAATGCGAGCCGAGATCTGGCTGATAAATGGAATAACCTGCTCTTTGTGTGTCAGTTGTTATCAGAAAGGCAGTTTGCAAACATTTTGTTGTCCATATACACATTAGGGTAAAATAAGGTAAATATTTTCTGACAAGACAAGATAAATTTAAAGCATTACGGCACAGTGACATGGAAAAAAATTACCCTGCATGCATTTGTAATACATGTTTTTTTTTTATTCATAAATAAATAAATAAACAATTTACAGAGTGCATCAATCATTTATCCAAAAATAAAATGTCTCGATTATGTATTTGTAAGATTTTGTTTGCTTTATCTGTTATACTATGTCAATACCAATACTACTACTACTACTAATAATACGAATAGGATTATTATTATTATAATTAACTGATAAATGTCAGACTCTGTTCTGTGTCTTGGTTGTGTTTTGTTCCCCTTGTGCTCTGTGACCCAGTTTCTGTCTCCCGTGTCTCCAGGTGTATCTAGTCTTCCCATCACCCTGTCATGTGTATAAATAGTGTTCCCTGTGTTCAGTCCAGCATGCGGTATTGTACATGTCTACCCTGGGCTCCAGATCCCACACAGTAGCATACCCGTGACAATAAAATAAATAAACCATTAAAAAAATTTTTTTTTTTGTCCTCACAATCACAATAATATTAACTATTCAATGTCAATAACTAAGATTAATATATTTCAATTCATAGTGGCATCTTTTGAAATGCACATCCCAGTGCTAAATAAAAGCTCCTGTGCATTTTAATTATTTATAATACCGTTTATTTCGTTAGCACCTCTGGGGGTATTTCCAGAAAGCAGGTTATGTGACATGGGTATGTTTAAGAGTAAGTAAGCGGATAGCCTCAACTTTCGGTTTCCAAAAACGGAGGTAACTTTCAGGGTATGTTAGTAGTCATAGCTAAACATTCTCTGAACTTGGGTTGTTCCAGGGTTAGTTCACTTCAGTGGGCGTGACATATGTAATATATAGCCTATTGTGTGTTATATATATATATATATTTATAGTATATTATATTTGATATGTTAATGAGGAAGCGCGCTAATTAAGTAATAAATAAGGTAATATATTATTCTATGATTATTTATTTTATTGGCATATATAAGAGTTATCTGTATAAATTATAAAGCACTATGAAAAGGGAATGTTTAACTTGTATATATTAATTTATTTTATTTATTACATTTAATATTTTCTCACACATCGCATTTTCTATAATGTCTAAATTCTAAATCAAAATACATATCTGATATCTGATCATCTGATATAATTAGCATAAAACAAACAATATAATTCACAATTCTCAAGGATTAAAGATTAAATGGAGAAAAAAAAAAAAAATATTGCACAGCCATCAATTAGGTGGCGATATGCACTAAGCATGTAACAACTAATGAACAAAAGAAAGAGAAAGAAAACAGCTTGGCGTGCTTTTTCTTAGCGTCCGTTTCTATAGTGACTCGTCGATTCGTCGCTCTGTTGAGAATGTCTTGAGTCTTAATCAGGAACATACTCTGAGTTGAATGAATTTACTCCCGGACGCGTTTTTGGAACCACATACCACCTCGAGTAAGCAAGGTTTGGGTTTAATCAACCGAGAGTTCAGGGTTTAGTTCACGGTAAGCTAACCCTGCTTTCTGAAATACACCCCTGCAGTCTATGTTTGGAGTAAATGAGAGTAATATATGCCTCAGTGTTGTTGTTTCTTCTGTGTTAGCAGGGAGTGGATGTACTGGGATGTTATGTGGAGATATATTAAAATAATGAATAATATCCCTGGGCAAGAGGGAGGAAAATACACAGAGCAATGACTTCCATTAATTCCCATTCTACAGACTCTTCTTCGTGCTGTGCAGTGTGTGTGTGTGTGTGTTTATTTGGTGTTCAATAATGTTCCTTAAACCCTTCATTAAACATCTGCTGAGCTTTAATAGAATTCCATTTGAATTTGTGGTTGAGGTAAAACAAAACATATATAATAAATCATTATTTAGTTTCAATAGAACAGTAGGGTTCTCGAAGTCTTAATGGCTTTCAAAATCTCCATAGTGAAATTGAATTTTAGTGATGACACATAAACCATTCAAGACAGACCGGTGATGAACTCCCTATTTTTTTTTTTTTATACGGATGGTGTGAATTGGAGAATTCCCAGTGAAGCTTTACACCACACTGAAGAGAGACTGACCATCAGAGAAGTCGTTGTTATCATGAAAATTTACACAGAGGTCAGTAATTGCAGGTGAACTGAGGTGATGACATGTAGTTTCAGTACTTCAGAAGAGGAAATTCCCAAGAGGAATTACAGAGTGCAACAAACTTTTCTCTCTAGTATTTACATCTGCAGCAGGAAACCCTGTGATGGCGTCATCTAGTGCCCACTGCTTTTCCTCTGACATATTTGTTTTTGTCCACAGCACAATAGAAACCAACTACAGCAATGGAGAATGGCAGGATTGAATCTACACATGTATTACACTTTGGCTCTTTCTGTTGGTTTTTATTGTATTATTAACTTGGCTATATATATTCAAGTCACCTTTATTTATATAGTGCTTTATACAAGACAGATTGTGTCAAAGCAGCTTTACAGTATTAAACAGGAAAATAGTGTCGATAAATGCAAGAGGACAATAGTAAACACTTAATTTTTTCAGTTCAAGTCAGTTCCTTATTGATTCAGGGATGTCATCGTCCAGCTCAGTTCAGTTCAAATAGTATCTGTGCAATCAAGACAACAATATTGCCAGAAATTAAGCGTCCCCAAATAAGAAAGCCAAAGGCGACAGTGGCAGAAATGGAGAAAAAAACCTTTGGAGAAACCAGGCTCAGTCGGGTGGCAGTTCTTCTCTGGACAGATGAAACCAGCATAGTGTGGTTTAATTCCAGGCTGCAACACAAGTCGGAATTGAGCAGAGGACTCGTCTGCTTCCCGTGGTGTTGTGCTGATTTTGGACCAGCTGGAGTTTGTTTGAGCGTGCAGAGAAACCACCAAATAAAGCATTACAGTAATCTAACCTTGAGGTCATGAACGCACAAATGACCGTTTCTGCATTTGACATTGAGAGCATAGGTTGTAAATTAAATATATTTTTAAGGTGAAAAAATGTGTTTTTTTCGAACGTGGCTTTCAAAGCAAAGGTTGCTATCAAATAGCACACCTAGGTACCTAACTGATGACGAAGAATTGACAGAGCAGCCATCAAGTGTTAGACAGTGTTTTAGGGTTTTTACATGCGGAGGTTTTTGGACCGATAATTAAACACCTCTGTTTTCTCAGAATTTTTGCAGTTCGAAATTACTAGTCATTCAGTTGTTTTTTATATCAACTGTGCATTCCGTTAGTTTTGCAAATTGGTATGATTCATCAGGCTGCAAAGAAATATAGAGCGGAGTATTATCAGCATAACAGTGAAAGCTAACACCATGTACCCTGATGATACCTCCCAATGTCTCCCAAGTATATAGGCAATAAGGCTGATACCTTGCTGTCGGTTCATTTGTCAGAATACTTCAGTTCCTCTACTAGTGTCTACAGTGGGAAAGGGGCTGTTAATTCTATTAGAGTACAAATTACCAGGTTGATGCAGTAAGCTACATTTAGAAAAACTAGTAACTGGTTTGCCGGGTTAGTGACATCAAAGATACTCTGCATTTTGTTTGAAGCACTTTGTAAGAGGTCATCTATCCACAAGCAGAACTTAATATTGTGCCTTGTTATTTGATTAAAGACTGACACTGACATACCTGTGCAATTATGTGAATTTTTCTCTACTCCGGTTTATCATTGTGGTGTGTACTTTTTCAGATAAACTCACCTGACATGATGCATGCAAACTGAAACAGGCATTTGGCTCTGGCGTGTTTATATGACTATATTATTTGCCTCTACTAAAATGGGTTGTTGCAGCATTAAAAGAGTCATTCAGAACAGTGTTTTTTTTTAATTATTTTTTTTTATTTTTTAAATGTTGGACTGTACTTGACATTGTATGGCTCATTGAATTTAAAGGGGTCATCTGATGTGATTTCAAATTTTCCTTTCTCTTTGGAGTGTTACAAGCTCTTGGTGAATAAAGAAGATCTGTAAAGTTGCAAAGACTAAAGTCTCAAATCCAAATAGATATTCTTTATAAAAGTCAAGACTCGTCCACGCCCCCCTGAAACGGCTCTTTCTAATACGCCTCCACATCTCAACGTCTGTATGTGGGAAGATTTGCATAACGCCGCCTAGATGTTCACGCAAAGAAAGAAGGCTTACCTTTTATTCTCACTGTAGTATTGTTGTTGCTGCCGCCACTATGTCATATAGACGCTGTGTGTTTCACTGTGAACTTCCAAAAGAGGACGATATCCGCTTCGTCATGTCTGGGGCTGATCCGTGCTGGTCGCTGAGGAAATACATAAACTTTGCACTGTGGATCGCAGAATGGGTTTTCAACGTAGACGAAGCGGAGTCCAGCCCGGGGTCGTCACATGTGGTTGCCGCACGCACAAGGTACGCTCCTTCATAGAATTCGCCTCAAGCCGCCCGCCTCTGCTCATTCAAGCTGGCCGCGGCTCACTCTAGACCGCAGCTCACTCTAGGCCTCCGGTCTCTGCTCACTCAAGGCCATGGTGTGTGACGCTGTTTAGTTGAGAAAGTGAAACTACTTTGTTTTTGCCTTCCAAAAGAAGACACGGCTTGAAATCATGTTTATATCATGTTTATAATGGGTTTTATGTTTATGGTCTCGTCGCTCCGGCCGGACAAGGCATCACAATATCACATTTCCATCACACGCTTGAGGCATTCGGTCAATCGGAACACGCTGGATAGCTGGCCAATCACAGCACACCTCGCTTTTCAGAGCGATGAGCCTTGTAAAAATTAACGCGTTTCAGAAGGCGGGGCATAGAGGAGGAACTATAATGTACATTATATGGAAAATAATGTGTTTTTTTTAACCTTAAACCGCATAAACACATTTCACTACACCAAATGCACAAAATAATGTTCTTTTTAGCAGCAATCATATGACCCCTTTAAGTTTCGGGAACAGAAGGCATAGTTTAATGATGCCCACTTATGCAATGAACATTTACCGTTATTGGGTATGTGTATGATCTGTGTAATTAATGACTCGTTTTAACTACGAAAGAGATTTTTTTTAATTTTTTTTTATGACAGTTGGTATATCCATGCTTGTTAAGGGCTTCTCTGAAGCTCAAACAATATATTTCTAAGACTAAGGTCCTCTTTACTTACATTAACATGCATTTTTTTATCTGTCCATAATCAGGTAGCACTTGACCATGTTAGGTGATTAGGGATGGATTCTCATCACTTTCACAATTAAGGTGTAAATGCTGTCCAGCTAAATAACCAGATACTGTCAGATGGAAAATGCGTATTAATACCAGGTCTAAATGGAGCCCGTCTTTAAAATTTCCTATGAGAATACTGAATGCTGTGAAAATTCCTGAACTTGGCTTCATTCCTTTTTTGTCTAAATGTCAAAGAGATTTGCATGCTAATTTCAGCTCTGACAAGGCTTAAAACATCCTAAAGATATGAAGTAATTCCGAAAAATTCTTCCAAAAAGATCCATTTACAAAATGCAATTTTTTGGATCGCCCAAACCATTCTACAAAAAGGTACCAGACAACAACATTTGAGTCCTTAATTTTGCTTTCCAGTAATAAATGACTGACTAAAATGCATCAATTTGGTGAGAACATAAATCTACCGTAATCTTCTTAAAAGATCTATTTTGTAATGTCATGAGCAGGTTTTGCTCAGCAGGAGTGTGCTCAGCAAATCTAATGTTATATGCTGAAAAGGTATAGACTTGAGGTTGGGGATTTGTTAGGGTTTGATATGTGGCAGCAGAGCTCATTTTGTGATGAAAAAATCTGCATCGTCAGTGTCTTGCTCTTGCCACAGGATACACTTGTATACAGCACAAAATCATATATTACTCATCTGTTCCTCCCTGATGCTGTATGTTTGAAGAGTTATAGAGGGACATGAGGAGGTAGAATTGTGCACTGACTGCAGAACTCACTGGGCTTAATTGGATTATTAGTGATTCTTATGGGCTGTAAACTTCTGCAAAACAGAGCTAAGGTGCTGGGGAAAAGAGAGAGAAGGAAGCGAGGAAGGAAAAAAGCAGAAGGAAAGAGAAATCATAAATGGAAAAGGAAAGAGAGAATGAAGCAAGAAGACAATAGAAAGAAGTAAATAAAAAATGAAAAAAAAGAAGCAGATGTGGGCAGGAAGGAAGAAAGGTAATGAAGGACAGAAAAAAGAAAGGCTGGAAGGAAGAAGATAGAAGGAAAGAGTTCAGGAAAGTAGAAAAGGAGATCATGTAGAAAAAAAATATTAAAGAAGGAAGGAAGGAAAAAGAGAGAAGGACGAAAGGTGAAAGATTAAAGGCAGGAAGGCAAACATGATTAAAGGAAACAAGGCAGGAAATGAAGGGCAGGAAAAAAGTAGAAAGAAGTAAGAATAGCAAAAAGAGAGAGGGAAAAAAGAAAGGGAAATGAAGGGCATGAAGGAAAGCATAAAATAAAAAGCAGGAAGGAAAACATTCATGAAGGAAGGAAATTGAGGGCAGTAAGAAGTAAGGTAAAGAGCAGGATGGAATGAAACTGAGGGCAGGACAGGAAGTATGAAGGAAGGGGAAAGAGGGAAGGACGAAAGCAGGAAGATTGAAGGCAGGATTGATAAACATGAATAATAAACAAATGTAGGAATGAAATAAAGGGCATTAATTAAAACATCAAGGAAGGAAACAAAGATCAAGAAGAAAAAAGAAGGAAGTGGTTCAGGGAGGGAGAATGTGAAGAGGGACAAAAAACATGAAAAAAAGAGCAGGAAGGAAAACATTAATGAAAGAAAGGAAATAGAGGGCAGGATGAAGAAAAGGCAGGAAAACAGTTGAGGATAGAAGAAAGTGAAATGAAGGGCACAATGAAAAGCTTGAAGAAAAATAGAAGGAAGGAAGAAATGAAAAAGAAAGAAGGATGGAAGGAGGACAACTGAAGGTAGAAAGGAAAACACGAATGAAGGAACTAAGGAAGCAAATGAAGGGCAAAAAAACAAAGCAAGAAAACAATTTAAACTCAATAAGGCTCGGCAAGAAAGATGGTAGAAAACAAAAGAAACTAAAATAAAGACAGTGGTAGGACTGTTGTGTGTGTGGTTAAGGAGAGGAGTGCACCGTCTCTCAACAGGGATCAGGCTTCTGCATGGAGGCTGAGCAGGAGGGATGTGACAGAACGAGAATAAGGGAGGAAAGAGCAGGAATGGAGGTGTGCGCTGCTCGTCTCTTTAACTGGCTCCAGTAATGAGGCAGCACCGGTGCTGCTCAGTGCTGTTCAGGCTGTGCCGTGCACTCGTCGTCGTGCTGAGAAACATGCCGCACTGCGGGCGATTCAGACTGTGCTGTGGCACCAAAGTGTGTGGCACCCTGCGGTCCTGAGACTGCCAACTCTGCTCATTTCCTCACAGGACTTTCTGGCTTCTGGCCCTCATTAGAGGATGAGCGAGTGTCCTTTGATATATGGCTTTGCCCTTTGAATCTCACGTTACCTTTGACCCTTCTCACATCTTTGGCAACTAGCCTTCCAGCTTTTAACTCTTTATGACAAGTCTCCTTGGACTTTCTATTTCCCGAACAAAGGACAATTTAGTTTCCTTTTCTTCTATAATGTACCTCCCATTCCCCTCATCCCGTTAAGTCTGTTGGCCTCATGATAAGAACCTCACCACTCTGTTCAAGCACATTTCCTATGCATTTTGGCTACTTGTGATAGAGCAAAAGTAGACCGAAATAAGGGAACAAAGAAAAACAGGATTCCCAAAGTTGTCTTTCATTGTGATGAGCTCTTCCTCTCTATGGTATTGTGTTGTATTTCCTCTGTCTGTCTTCTCGCAGTGGAGTGCATCTGTCTGAGCTGGAAGAGGATATAAAGGCTTCTGACTTATCCCTCAGGTAAGCCCTGTCCTGAGGGTCAATCCTGTGCCACCCTTTGAAGCTTTTCGTAATTAAAACAAATTGTCCCTTTCTTCTAGTTAAAGTCAGTGTGATATGGGATGCGCAACACATTTTTCTTCCATAATGTAAAAAGGTTAGGTGAGATTATGCATAGAGAATTGATTGGATTGTTTAAGAGAATGCTCTCTACCGAAATGGTTGTTGAGATTAGCTAAAATGGAAAGATTACCAAGACCAGCATTCATTGTTTACTTTGGAATAAACTGGCCTGATGATTCATGGACAACAAGTTCAGGAACATGTATTAAGAAAGTACATGTGGGCCCAAGGTGACCTGGCCTGGCCACTTCGGTCCCTTTCGGCACCCTTTCCTTGCAGATTTCTTCTGAGCAGGACCCCAAGAATGCAATCTCTACTGAGGCCCGCCGCAAATGCCCCCCCAGCTGGCACTGACTCTGGTTTGTGGGTTTGCTAGCATGGATCAGTGGATAGAAGATATGGATAGAGGTGCCATTTTCATATCTGTAAGTGGGCACGTGTGCAAGTATATTTATGCATTGTAATGTTTTAGGCTTTTGTGTGTTCATAGTATTTGGGGTCTGTGAAATGTCAAAAATCGTCTTCATCTTGAATGTTAACACTGGTTTCGCCCCAGCAGTCTTAGTGATCAAAAGAGACACGGAGTTTCCCGCAGGTTTTCCTGATTAAAATGCATGCATGACTGCATGACATTTCAGACCTAAAGAGATGCTCTTTCCCCATCGCCTTGACGTTCCACAGAAGTTTTGCTCACAACTTTACCTAATGGATACTGGAGCATGTAATATGGGCTTCGGGTTGCATTACTTATTTCGATCTGTTCACAAGTTGAATGGACTACTTTCATGGTTCTTTAGCATCTTTTTTTCGAAGCTTGAAAGCATCAGTCACTATTTGTTGTAATTGCATGAAAAAAGAGCAACCAGTACAATTTGGCAAAAAAAAGAAAAGTTTCTTTTGTGTTTCAGAGTAGAAAGAAAGCTGTATGAGTTTGGTATGACATGAGGGTGAGTTAAATAATGACTTAATGTTCATTTTAGGATTGAACTATTTATTCCTTTAAAGACACGTATAAGTAGAAGTCAGACTTCACCTTCAAAACAGTTGCAGTTCTTCAGGGAATGCTGTCATACTCCTGAACTCTTTGTAACTTTTTGTTTTCAAGAAGAAAGGCGTCTAGTTCTGTGAGGACTGACATAGGTGGAGATCTGTTCGGGACTCAAATATTTCATTAAAGGTGAAATAATGTTTTGATCTGGCTTTTGAAGAGGTCATGCAAGGATTTTGAGATTATCCTGGTGTGGTTGAAACCATTTTAGTTTTATTTAGTAAGCATTTGTATATGGTCATTATGCTACAAATAGGGAAACCTCATGAGATTTCATAAATGGAGGTCCACTAGTTCCCGTAAAATGTCATGGTGGTACAAGCTGTTTAAAATGTGTATAAAACCCTTATGTCATTCTAGACCTCTGTCTAGCTCTCCAAAAGGGAAAAAGCACCATAAAAACAGTCCATTTGATTCATGCACTACGTTCCAAGTCTTTTGAAGTCATACAATAGCTTTGTGTGTCGAACACACTGAAATATGTCATTATTCACTTGAAAAGCTTTTGAATCTCATTTACAATAGCTCATTTATTATGCCAAACATCATTGGTTCTTACGTATTTTATAACCAAATGTGACGTGCAAGTGTAAATTTTGAATCGAACATCACTGTGAAGTGAAAAATGATCATTTGAGGTTTGAGGAAGTACAGGATGGCTTTCTTGGTTTGTTTTTTGTTTTTTTGTGTATGTGTGGAGGAAAGTGGAATATTAGACGGATGTCTACAAGAAACCGATGTACACAGATCAATACCTGCTTTATGATTGTGCAGAACAGAAGATGGGTGTGACGAGAACATTACTACATAGATCAGAGAAGTACAGCATTTATCAGATACTATAAGAACAGCTCTCTTCATCCCAGTGGCCTCTTGCTGTTTATCCTCCAGGAAAGAATATCTCACTGCGACGTTAACAAGTGCTTAAATGTCTTAAAAAAAGAAAACTATTGTGATTCAATTGCTTAAAAGTTGTAAACACTTTTTGCCTGAGCCGTAGCTCAATCATATTGAGCATGTGGTGTACCCCGTTATTTCCATTTCTCTTTCATTGGACGTAGCAAAATAAAGCAATTTTAATTATTTTGTTTTTCTGCAGGTGACAATGACAACTAATGACTGCTATCTTGGTAAGCGCTGTGTTACTCTGATGCTAATTTTAATTGCTATGTGAATAACATGCTATATAACGGGTATAATATGTATTAGTGTAATCTCTCATTATGCGCTCTTTTGGAGTCTCTGTGTTGCTGAGGTGATTCTCCGTGACCAGCACTCTGATGACACTGAGACAATTAACACTTCAAGCCAATAACAAAGCTAATGCACTGACTTCTGACCTCACATTATTTAACTTCAGATATTTACTGGCGTTACTATGGGGTAGCAAAAGGTAAAACATAAAAGGTGTTGAAATTATATATATATATATACTTTTCTTAGATAACTTAGAAAAACACTCATTGCGCTGTTATAGAGCAATTTGTAGAATGTCTGCCTCCTTTTTTTTTTTTTTTTTTTTTTTTTGACAAGCATGGTGACACTTATTAGCATTTTATAGTCTAAAACAACTTAGTTTTTTTCCATGGGGGAAAAAATAGAAAAATGTAGGCCAAGAACAAACACTGAGATACTTAAGAGTGCATCTGACATTTAAGAAGCATTTGACTTTTGTGTTTTCTTCTGATGTGTGTGCTCAGTGTTTAACAGAAACAATGGTGCATAGTAAAGCTTTAGCATATTGTTAAGTTGTATAATGCTTCATTATGGGTCATAGGAGGCTGTACTCTAGAAACAATCTTATCTGATGCTTTTCCAATGAAAGGGCATTCATTATCAGATAATTAAGGGCATTATCAGACTGTGTTTGAAAGCACTGCTGGACAGCCTGTTTTATTAGTTTGTAAGTTTCCAGGGACTTCCATAATAAATGACCAACACTTCTTCCTAATTTTGCTGTAAACGGGACTACAGCATAATAACTGGCGTGTCTAAAGCGATTCATACTACAACATGCAGAGGGGAGTAATTTAGCTGTCACTCATGTAAAACCACTTCTCTCTCTCTGTTAGTTGGTTCAATTAAACATGCTCTGGTAGTGGATGGGGCAGGGGTGTTGAGAAATAGTTTTGATGATTTAATAACAGTTTTAATAGAGTTATCTGTCTGATGGATCTTTTAATTTGGGCTTTAGACGGAGTTATTATCAGGGAGGAAACTGAGAGATATTTCTCAGAGGTCCCACAGGGCTCCTTAATTGACACAGTGTCTCTCTTCCCCTTCTTTACACATCTATTGCACCTCTGCCCTTCTGTCCCTCTTCATGTCTGTATCTCTTCTCTTCTCTTCTCTTCTCTTCTCTTCTCTTCTCTTCTCTTCTCTTCTCTTCTCTTCTCTTCTCTTCTCTTCTCCTCTTATTTTTCTGCATCTTTTGTCCTTTTTTATTTTCATTTCCTCTTGTCTTTTTCCCAACCTGCTGTTTCTGTTCTTTTCCCTTTCTAATTTTTTTTCGGCATTTGTTTTGTTCTTTTTCTAACTTTTTATATTTTAATTTCCTGTAGTCTTTCCAAACTGATTTCTTTTTCTAACATTCTATTTTCATTTTCAATTTCACTAGTCTTTTCCATCTTTTCTCTTTTCTTTTCATTTATTTTGTTTTCTTTTCAGCACATTTTGCCAGAATTGTTTTTCTTCTTGTCATTTTGTTTTCTCATCTCATCAGTCCTTTGTTTTCTTTTCCTTATTTTTATTCTCGTCATCTCCGAGTGTCGTGGCGTTGATGGGGACGCCTGGAGAGCAGGACACAGCAGTCAGACTCGTTTATTTGTGAGCGCAACATTCTCTCGGGACATCTGAGGAACATTGAGCGTCTTTCTCTCTGGGCGTCTTCAGCTGACCCAGAATTCACATCAGCAAGTCCATTCCACCTAGATCCACTGCCGTTTGTTTATCACACACACATACGCTAGAAAACAAAGTATGCGTTCAAAACAACCACTCTTCTGCAAATGCATTTAGATGCATCAGCTTGTAGGCCATTGCCTAGATTCTGATTACAATCAGAGATGCACACAAATGCTTTTCTGTTGCACAAGAAAACTTCCTCTCTACTTATTGGAAGGCTATTAGATCAGCTTCTCCCCAGCTGTTTGTTTTAATGGGCCATACTGACCCTGCAGCAGTGAATATGGCTTCTGTTTATGGCTATTGATTGAGAAAGAGAGAGAGAGAGAGATGTTGCTCAATAAAGCAGCCTCTCTCTCCCCAGAGTCTCCAGAGCTGAAGTTTCAGTCGGCTGCTCTTCCTGGCTGTATGATCTATCACGAGATGAGGAGAGCAGCCGAGAGCGAGGTGAGGCGAGATGATAGAGCCAAATAAAGGGTGAGACAGAAGATGGCAGTGCTGTCTTGCTCTTTCAGATCAGCACAGGCGTTTGAGAGATGGCTTGCTTCATGACGTTTGTTCTGATGAATGAACGACACACTTATTATAGTACTTGCCACATATGTACTACAGTAAACACTGGGAGGTGAAACCATTTACTAAAACAGATGTGCCACCTGTTTATTATTTAATAACCACTGGCAAAATGTGCTGATAAAGTTATTAGTTGAATCCCAAACAATGCGTTTCTGCAACATGTACTAGTGAATGAATTTTAGACAGATGGTGTCTACTTAGTCTTGCATAGCCAGACCTTCAGACTGACGGCTGAAGGTCTGATATCCATGGCAGCTTTCATTGGCCAAGGCCCACCCATGAGGCCGTTTGACTAACATATCAAGCAACCAATCACAGTTCGTTTTATTTCAGCGTCACGTTTTGGGGCATGGAAATGTCGCCACAATAACAGACCGGTGTGTAAAACTCTTGGACGTATTTTATATATGCTGTGCCGTGAACTTTCAATATTTCACATACTTTTGAAAATCCAGCGTTTAGTTGATCCTGATAAGTGCTTGTCATCACAGTTGTAAACTTGATAGCTTCCTTCTTTCATGAGGGGGGTTTGGCGTCACAGCATCTTTGTTTCTAGGCAGAACGTTAAAGAACGCGACACACACCTCTCCCGGAAATCTTGTATAATTCAACCAATTCGATGACGAATTTTAAACTCCTGAAGTGTTTCCACTTTTGTGTGTCATATGCATCAGAGGTTTAGCAAATGTTCCGTGGGTGTGATATCTGAGGCTTAGACTTGTGTCTACTAGATCTACTAGAAAATTGTATTTAGCATTGTCTAGTGATGCTGGTTGATGCAAGGTTGAGACAAAAGTAGCCAAATTTGAATCAAATAGACTATTTTAATCAATGCTTTCTACTGAATAAACCTGTAGCTAGAGCATGGTGCTAGCAACACAAAGTACATGGGTTCAATTCCCAAGGAATTGCATGAATTGTATAACTTGAAAACAATGCAAGTTTTTGAATAAAGTGTCTGCCATATGCATAAAAGTGAATGTACTCACTGCTCTTGATTGATTAGCTTTTGTAACTTTAATAAGGATTGGGTTCAAGGCTTTGGACAGAATATTTCTTACTTTGTATGGCACACGGGTCACTAAATATCCAAGAACTAATTTTTTAAAAACTGCAAAAGTTTCATAAATATGTAGATGATGGTGGTCGTTTCTTTAATGATAGTTAATGGTCCGTGCTAAATTAGCATCATTATGAAAAAGAAGTGTTAATGAAGGAATTTGTTTGTTATTAATTGTTTTGCTCTTTTCATTTCTTGAACTGCTGTAAAATATTAAGTGACTGCATACAGGGGGAGTCACCTTTGGTTCAGTACAAACTGTTTTATTATGCACTGTAGTATCAGGGCACAGAAAACAAGGGCCATGCAAAGACATCAAGAACACCTGGATTCCTGGAGTACATATTGACATTGTCTAGACAGACATCGATAGCAGTGTCCTAAAGGAGAGAATTAGATTTCCTCCTCATGTTTAATTTATGTGTTGTACAGGAGTCAACAGAATGACTTAGTTTTAAAACTTAAAACTTGCCATTGTGTATGAACGGGTTGGGTAAAAGCAGAATAATGATAAAGCCTGTCCATTATTATTATTATTTTTTTAATACAGTTATCATTGAATTTTCCTAATTTGTTTGTAGACTCTTTCTCTGTTTTTGCTCTGTTTATGAACTGTTTATCTCAATTGTATTGCCATTTTTGAAGCAGCCAGAAGTTCAGACATGCTGTCTGGGTCTATGCTTCTCTGCGTTGGCCTGTAAAAATTCTCCACCCGAATCAGCTCCATAAAAACATAGTTATTGTGATATGCTTCTAAAAAAAAAGTGATTTTTTTGTGTACTGTTGCCTTTTAAGGTGGGCACTGCTGGGACATTCTTCACCACTTTTTACCATGTCGGTTTTGTCTCCACCTTTTAAACAAAGCTCCAAGTACTTCCCCCACTTCTGTGGTTGATGAACTGAGCGCCTCCTGGTGGTTCCATTACAATTAGTTACAAAATACAGATACAATAAAGTTTCCAACCTCCACCCAAGACCATCACAACCCTAATCTATAATAAAATCACTTCTTATAAATGCAAAAATGATCTATTAAAAATCTATATTTTCACCTTTCTGCATTTTTTTTTCTGCCCTAGCTGTTATTGAACTCTAGCTTACTTGCGAATCTTGGCTACTACTGCGGGTATTGTTGGCTTTTGTTTGATGAATTGATCGTGATGTTCCTAATTTGTAAATCACTTTGGGTAAAAGCATCTACAAAGTGATTACATGTAATGTAAAAGTCACTCACTACAGGGTTGTACAGGTGTCTAAAACAGTGGAAGCATTTCTAATTCTAGAACAGGTGGTTTCATTTCGTCACTGTGTATTTTAATGAGTTTCTAATAATTCTAATTTTTTAATGAGTTTCTAATAATGGTCTGTTGAAGTACTGTACAGCGGTACTTTCAGTTTATTAAAACTAAAATTAACATGGAAAAAAATACTATTAGGCTGGAATAGAACCCAGATCCACAAAACTGTCCCTCTTTCTAAAACAAGGTGCAGATTGTTTTGGCATAAGTTATATTTACATATAAATAGTTTGTTTTATTCCGTCTCTCTATAACTTACTCTTTTTTTAGCAGTTCCACACTTGAGAATCGAATATCCTGCTGTGCTTCTCTCAGCTGTTGTCAGATTGTAAATATTGTCATTGCACTTGTGAACTCTGTAAAGTGTGTCCTAAAAGATGACTTTCCAGCAAGCATTATGGCAGTTTTATACAGGTTGGGTGAAGTGTTGCATAAAACCATAATTTTTGAGGTTTGACTTTAGTCTTCCCATAGAGTAAAGGTAAAATCACAGAGCTGTAATGATGATGCATGCCGGCGTGGAAGCGGTCAGATATGCTCCAGAGGTGTTTCATTCAAGATCACCTGTGAATGTGGATGCCATGAAAGGAAACCATAGTTGCATGTGTTTCAGATTCTGCAACATATTTTCTGAGCTTCCTTCAAATTACCAGGACAGTGCTCTAGTATGTTGTGCAATTAGACTCCTGGAGGAGTATCACACAGATAATGAGAGATGGACATGACCGACAGTGCAGGAACATGTCCATGTTCCACAGAGGGTTAATTGGCACACATGTTCAATTGGACATACATGTTTGTGCTGGCCAGTGCTCCAGGTTATCAGTGACCTCTGGAAACTGCAGTGTCCAATTATAATTGATATGTAGGGAGTTTCAAGACTTTGAAGCTGGTTTTTGGTTAAGGGGGGCTAAGAAAGGATGCACTATTAGAAAAAACATTATTTTGACCAGTGGTGAGACAAAAAATAAGACCAAGCAGTTATTGCTTTTGATTGTTTATGGATATGTGTTGTACTTATGATTATGTTCATGGCAAAAAAGCCAAAGGATTCTAGAGTGTTATACATTTATTAATCATACCATAAAGCCTGTTTCACTTGGTAACTGAAAGCAGTGCATAAAGAGAACAGATTTATTTTGGTGTTTGATAGTCGTTAAGTCTGTGAATAGATTAAATATATGCATTCATATGGTCAATAATTTAAAATAATATTAATTTAATTTAATTACAACCAATCTCATATTTTTACCGGTAGCACAATCAGATTTTCTGGATTTGAGATGTGAATATGTACATTTTTGTCCATTCACAATGTAGTGCATTTTATTTCATTTTATTTTATTTTATTTTACAGTTCTTTGCTTAAACATTGTTACTTATTCATGATTCATGTAATGTTTTTTTTTATAGGTGATAATTCAAATTTATTATTATAGTTTGAGTTTTATTTAATGAATGTCGCAAATTTGTCGATAAGTGAAAAATGAGCAGTGAAAATTTTTTAATTCCATATTTTTATATGTATGATTGTGCCATATTATATGACACACAAGCAAAGTGAGTGCAGATGCTTAGTTTCTTTTCCACTTTTAGCTCTGGCAGTAGCAGTTCTTTTTGCAAAACCGGTTATATTTACATAAGTCAGAAGTAACGGTAAAGTCATTTTCAAAGAACCAATGACAAGGAACACCCAGAGGCTTCAGAAAGCTTCCATTAATATTTCATATTGCTAATTACCCAGTAAATTCCTTAGGATGCAATTGCAAAAAAGCATTAAAACATATTGATATTGAGAAACCCATTATAGCAGATGTATAAGTTATGAATATGATTGGACTTCATTTAGGAACAGTGTCTGTATTGATTGGTTAATGAAATGTGTCATTCTCTTTCTCATTCTCTGTGTAGTGTTCATTTAGGATGTTTGTACGACTCTGCAACTTAAGAAAACATAGGCAAATAGAAAAAGCACCTGCAAATTAAGAGAACAACTTAATCAGTTTGACAACACGTGTGCTGCAAATTCCCACAATGCAACCAAACATAGAAACACACCGCAAGTAGCACAGACCGCAACGGAAATGTTTCAATCCTTAAATTAACCATGGTTTTATTATAGTGAAAGTGTAGTAACCTTTTATGGACTGTTTTGGCCAGAAGCCATTGTTTAAAGTCAAAGCACCTCAATGATGGCTTTGTTTCTTGCAAACACAAAGCTTTTCACATCACAAAATGTGGATTACTTGTGGAACCTTTTTATTTATTTTTATCAGCTGTTTGGACTCTCATTCTGACGGCACCCATTCAATGCAGAGGATCCATTGGTGAGTAAGCGATGGAATGCTAAATGATGAAGAAGCAAACTCATCTACATCTTGGATAGACTGTGGGTATGTAGATTTTCAGCAAATTCTCATTTTTGGGTGAACCATTCCTTTAACAAGCACCACTAAATAGCCAGAGCATTAAATCTGTTGTTATTTTTGTCTATATCTGAAATAGAAATGTTTGAGTAGCATAGAGGAAAAAAGGTAAAGACAAACATTTTGTCAAACATTTAAATTCACTAAAAAAGTTAGTGAACCAGTTTTGTACAGTAAATGGTACGCTTCAAGTGCTAAATGCACTGCAATAAACTCAATTTCATTCTTTTCAGTGCAAACACACCACCTATCTGTGTAAATTAAGTTCATTGTAGAACGCACCCTATTCTCAAAGCCATTTTTCACTCCAGATTTTTTGGAAGTAATTTGCTGTTACCTGATTTGCGTAATTCCTTTAGTGAATATGGTGCTGATAATAAACATAACTGTGGGTGCAACTCACAGTTACTTTCGAGAACTCATATACATCAGTCAGCATGCTTGTATCTCTCTTTGCTTTGGCTTCTGTTTAGTTAAAGGTCAGTCTTATTAGCCGCTTGGACTCTTTGCTCTATTTTTCAGCCGACAAGGACACACAAACAACTGAAACCAATAAGGTTATAGTGTAATTATCTTTGGATTACAATCAAAGTATATAAGCATGAATGGAAGGGCATGAATTTAGCATGAGTTGTGGGTAAATAAAGTATCAAGGAGGTTCCTGTTGGATTCATGAGTTATGAGGTGATGTTGAACTTTCAATGATTGCACAGCACAGAATTAATAACACAGTCAATCAAATTATTATGCATGATATTCTAAGCACTAATGTGTTGGAGACGGTTCACACAGCACCTCATATAATGTATTGCTTTGCTTTGTATCTGTAAGGTTTTTGTTACTTTGTTTGGTTTTAAATGGATTTCTCTGAGTCATAAATGTAGATTGGGGACTGTCTGGGAGATGGAGAGAAGATGAAGTGTAATTAAAAACATTTGGGGGAAAAATACTTCTGATCATAGAGCTGAGGCTGATCAAGGGGATGAAGTTTGCTTCAAAGAAAAATAGCTTCCTCCTCTTCCTCCTACCTGAAGACCGAAGCCGCCCTCCCTTGACTGTTTGCTCAAATCTGCCCCAAACCAAACCCACCCTCCCTCTCTTTCTCTGAGCCTCAGAGCACCGCTGATGAAAGACTTAGATGGGCAGATGCATATTGAGTTAGAACCAGCCATGCATGATGAGCTTTCATCAGTGTAGGGCCATAAGAACCAATGATGGTAGAACAGAGAGGAGAGGAAAGATGGTAGAGATTAGATGGAGACAAAGGACAGAGAGAATTTATTTTATTTATTTAGATGTTTTTATTTTTCTCATTGATAAAAGTCGTGCACAAATACATTTGTAGTGCTTCTGAAAAAATAAAAAATAAATATAAAATTAGGGATGCACAATATGTATACCATACTTTTTGGATTATAATTTGCATATTTTTATTACCTTAAACATGCTGACTTACGTAATGTGAAAAACGCCAAGCCCACTAAACACTGAATTCATGCCAAATAAGAAAGTTACGTGAGTTTATTTGTATAGCATGTTTCCCACACCCTAGTAGACAGGGTTGCCAGGTCTGTGAAACAAAACCAGCGAAATAGCCAGTCAAAACTAGTCCAATCACCCCCCATGGTTTTCCCCTCCATCAGGATCCACTGAAATTGTGTTCTGGGTTTAACCTGCAAACTAAAAAACAACCCGTGGCAACAACGTGTAAAAGTGGCCCAATTTCATGGTAAATCTACAGACTTGGCTACACTGCTCATAGTTTGTTTCACTTCAATTTAGGATTGGCATATAATGCATATAATATATTGTTTATAATGATTGGTATGGTAATTTATGTTTGCTTCCTGTTCTATTCTAAATGCAGTTAAATTTAAAGGATTTGCTCTGGAGTAAGGGGAACTAAAATACACATTTTTAGTGTTCATAATGTTTGCAACAATTCATTTTATTTTTTCATTATTTCTCGAGGTAATAATAAATTGTCACCAATTGACTTATCTGTGTTTTTTTCTGAACTTAATTTCTAGAAAATATAGTACTAAATTTGCTATATCCATTATCAGCCAATATTCAAAATGTATTTATTTATTTATCGGTTTGCCAATATTGGATATTTAATTGTACATGCTCATTTCTCTTGTTCTTACATTTTGATGACTTTTACCATCATTTAATCTTTGCCATCTTTAAAAGACACACACACACATACACAAAAAATGGCTGAAATTAGTTTTAGTAAATACCAAATTTAATATTGATTTGTCATATTGTGCATTATATATCACTTATAGTTTGTCAGTTATAAAACTAATGCATCTATTTAAACGTACAGTATGGAATTTTTGGCCACCAGGGATCACTTAATCAAAATAATAACAAAAGACGTACTTTGATGACGTCGGGAAAGAGCGTGGGCTCATGGGAGTTGTTGTTACTGTCAATGACAACCAAGCCATCTAGCATCTCCAGCAGAAAACATGTTCACTGACGAGGTAAATATATTGTTATTTGTATTATATTTTCTATTCTTGTTACGTTTAGGTTATGGCTATTCACTTCATGAAATGCCATTCTAATGAAATTGCAGCGAAGTAACGTTAGCTAATAAAACGTTAACTTGATAAGTTATTCAGTAACGTTAGCTTAATGTAAGATGAGAGGTCTACTAACGTTAAATGTATTGCGGAATGTAGATGGGCCTCCCCTTTTCATAACTGTTTAAGAAGGACGGAAATTAACTGAAATTTAGTTTACCCGAACCCATAATACAGAGTAAACGAGTGAACCAGCAATACGATGTTCATTGGAACACGCGCTCTGTCGCTCCCCACATTCCTCACTCATTCTAACTTAGTATTTTGACTATCACGTCTTTCGAACTGAGAGATATATGAATTATGAGACGCCTATCAAATCAATATTCCATCTAGCTAGTAGTAATATATGTTAAAACACGGTCGCCTTTCGTTAATAATATAAATTACGTTTATACTATGATATCGAACAAGATAGTGAACTGCATTTGAAGCTACTTTAATCCAGCTAGATATAGAACAAATGTGGATTTTACATTATACTACACATGAGAGCTAGTCCGTCTGCGTTTTACACAAGACATCATCATCGTTTCACAAAAATATACGGCTAGATATAGTTAGCTGAATGGATGCATACCTGTTTATTAGAATGCAAGCGAGTTCGGCATCTCTTTTGTAGATTCAGCTTGTCACGAAGCTCTCTCCATCTTGGAAATGCAGCTCCAATATTTACCTTTGTCTTGTTTCTTCTCTTGTCCCAAAACCTTCTTGGGTCATTTATTTTCACCCGTTCGTTGCGCTTCACAGAAACGTGCAGGCAAAGCATAATCATGATCCATAACTAACGTAAGTGATTGATTGAGGTATAAATACTAATATAAACAATATAGAATATAAAATATAATAATCTCGATCAAGGCTAGCTACTACTTTTTCTTCTCTGCTGTTTTTTTGTTTTTTTTGGTTTTTTTTTAACTTCATAGACAGTAAAAGAAATGGACAGAGAGACCATTGGAACTCAGTTGAGACAAGTGAAGGCCATTTTTAGCGATTTTTAGCACTTCCGTTTCTGAGGCGCTGACTCAAACGAAGCTTGATGACGTCAGCAACCTGTCTGACAGATGTAAATCTTCTAGTAGCTGTGCGTGCAAACTGCCATCGTTAATCTTGCAGAGACGGCGAGCTTGAGCGGGGAGTTCTTTGGCCTGAGTGAGCAGGAGTAAGTATTCTGATTAATTATTTTGTATAGTTATTTTAAAATGTAACGCCAGTACGCCCATATCTCTTGACGTCTCCCCGATTGCCTGCGAGCTGCTCCTCCTCCTGTCTGTACGGTAATTTCTCTACTGTGCGACAGAGAGTCGAGTGGTTATGACGCAATCGTTAGCCCTATTTTTTACAAAACTGTTTCTTTCTACGGGGCCATAATGAACATAGAAGGTAATGGAGCCCTTTATACATTGTCGTGTATCTTTAGAAATAAATAATGGACAAATGGAGTCTTTAAACGCCTCAGATGTAAAGTTATTCGCTGTCAAAGTGACGCAAAAATGAAATGGGAGTCAATGGGATGCTAACGCAAGTGAAGTTCTGCTACAAGATGGCGGCACGCGGCCGACTTCAACTTCCGGTCGACTTCCTTCCCCCTGGTTTTATGTTTGTATTTGGCGGTTCCGCAGGAAGTTAGAGAAACTAGAGAGGTTAAAGGTTATATGACGCCATAGACGGGAGACAAAACGGAAATAAAGAAACGTGCCGTGTCTTATAATTTAAACTATAATTTTCTCCGGATTTGAAAGTTAGTGGAAACTGTCGAGATAATGTAAGTACACAACTAAAAAAAATATATAACATATATATAGTGATTTTCTGCTATTTTTAAAAGCAGATACATTACATATGTGCCTTTAATATAATTTTAATATTGGTGTATGCAATGTAGAGTCAAGTAATTCCAATTTCTTATTAATCTGTATGTATTCATTTAGCTTGCTTTTATCGAAAGTAACTTACAAATAAAGAAACATATTGCTGTTTTACTTACAGAAGATGGAGCAGGCTGCTTTTATTTTTAATATTTCTTTACAAAGCATAAACAATTCAAAAATGGAAGATAAAATATAAAAAAAGCCAGTTGATGAATGCTAAAATGAATACTATTTGAAAGGAAATCATCAATGCTAATATTCTATATTTTCATTTTAAATGAATGACCGTCAGGCATTGTACTCAAGAGCAGTGAGGTCCGTGGTGGGTTGGGTTGCACATTGAGAAGTGATTTGTCTTTGGGTTGAAATTCTCCAGCTGACTAATGAGCCATTCCTCCTTCTACTTCTTCAGGTAATCATGCTAAGAGCTCAGGAAAACTGCAGGGAGTCAATAGAGTTTTCCGCCTGCTATATCTATAGTCTTAAAAGCAGGAAGGAGAGAGGCCTCCCCCACAACTAATCTTTTCACTTCCTTCCTCCTGCAAAGTCTTGAAAGTGCAGTGACAGGCACAAAGACAGTCAGAAAGAACACCTAGCACTCACTCTTCAGACTTCAATACATCATGTTTCACAAAGACAAGCAGAGACACGGATGCGGGATGAATTAGTGCTCCGGGCGGCTATAAATACCTTGACGTTTGCTTAAAGGAATGCGATGACGCACTCTATCTGGGTGCCTCGCGTTTCCCTTCGAATGCAATTATATCTAGTCTTTTCAGGCTTGACTGCAAGCTAATGGTGGAGATATTTTTCTCTCAGAATTGGGATCTTATTGTGGGCTGAAGCACTCACTCAAAATCTTATCTCGGCTGAAGTGCTGATTCATGCTTTTTCCTGACTGCACAGGTCAGGGCCGCGCTGTCCGTCAACAGAACTGTGCAGGCCATGCAAAAGACTCAAATCAACCAGTTACCATTGTGAAGTGCAAAAAGACCACATGATGAGCTCACATTCATTTCAGATGAGATTGGATGAAAAAAAAAAATAAAAAATAAAAAACATCCTGGGAAAGTAAAGCTGCTTCATAATCAAGGTTGACAAATTCAAATTGATTCTCTAATCTGACGTCCACAAAGTTACTAAAAGTCTAATAGCATAATTGTATTAATAGGATAATGTATTCAGTTGAGCATTATTGACGATGATGATGATGATGATGATGATAATAATAATAATAATAATAATAACAATAATAATAATTTGTCATCCTCAAGATTTATTTAGCAAAATGCTATATTTGCAATAGATATGTAACATATATTAATTAATTAATTAATTTATTATTTATTCATTTAGAAACATTCAGAGTATTTTAGTATGGTACTAGGGTCAAATTAGAATTTTCTGTAAAGAAATATTTTTGTATATAATTATTGTATATTTAAAAAAAACAGTAAGGTGTATAAGATAGTGTGTAAATATATTATCTTGGATTACTTTTTTTTTTTGTTATCTCTTTATTTTACATTTTGTGGAAAATATTTTTAACCTTTATTTATTTATTTATTTTTTAAATGAAAAATATCCTAAAATATTTTTATTTGTATTCAGTTGTAATGCATTCTTATGCCTGTAATAAATACAGTGTGGAAAAAAGACATGCAAAATATTTTTGAGTAAACACTTTTAAAGTATTTTACCATGATATTTAATTAATTATAATATATTTTGATATATAATACATGGTGGTAAACATGATCAAATAGTATTTATTTACTTCATTTTTTCTGAAAAAATTTTAGTATGGTGGAAAGGGTAAAATTTTTACATTTCTTTAAACAAATATTTTTTAATGTATGTAATGTAATGTAGAAATAAAGTGGAAAAAATCATGCTAGAAATTTGAAAGACTAATAAATCTATAAATCAGCTGTCATGAATTACATAATTAATGAAAAGGCATAAGTCTACATGACCTTGTAATCCCTTAATATTGTAACTTCCATAATATCTTTTTTTTTTATAATATCTTCATATAAAGAGCATGCTTTATAAAGGTTGGATGAAGTCTTTATGAAGCAGTCATACCAAAATTAACCCTAACACCCCTACTAAAATACAGACAGTTTCTTTAAAAATAATTGTTAATGGAATTGTTTAAGGATTGGAATCATAATGACGGTTTGAAAATTCCTAGAATAGCGCATATAAAAAGAATGACATGAGCTGTCTGCAATACAAACATTTTATACAAAGATTTATAGAGCTTTACATTGCAATCATAAAGCAAGAAAGGTTTTTTCAGGTAAAACCTTCCAAACTTTCCTGCTCTTCTTAACTTTCTCTTCACGTATCCAGAGGAGTAAGTGATTTTTTAAAAATGTAATTCTAAAAACACAGCAAGATGCACATCGTATGCACACACACAGACTTGCCATAATTCAGTAACCCCATATCCCCACCCCCTCAGGAAAATCATACTTCTGTCAGGACCACTATCGTCAAAATGATAGACACTTAGCATACAGTTTGGTTTGGTGGTATGGTTCTGTTCTGGGTAAAATACTCCCTGCCCATTTGTGCAGCCTGACATGAATGAGCAGGGAGAGCAGCAATAATAACCCCCCTGGGGTAAACAGAACAGAACAAGACAGATATCATTAATGTACTAAATGATATTTAAGTGCATCATATTATTCAAGAAAAAGAGATGTCTGATTCAGCAAGGAATATCAGAAAGCCAAGTCCTGACTGTGGCGAAAGGAGTTGGATAAATTTCTCCCGAGGCAAGCGGAAAAGCTGCTGAATAATAATGACTAAAGCTTATATAGGAATGCAGCGATAGGTGTCGTATTCCTATAGGTAGATGTGATCAGCTGAGAATCAGCTGATGCAAGCTTGACTCATGTGACCTGCAAGAACTGGAGCTAATGCTTAATTTTATGACTCCACAAATCTGAATTCTCTGAGTTCTCCTTCAAGGGTTCCTTCATCTCACCCCATGCCATGGTCTGGCAGAAAGTCATCGTATATGATCTATGTTTCTATTGATCCTTGAGGAAAGGAGAGGTAAAAGTTGAAAAACAAAAGTGGGACTACTACCCCATTTTGAAGGCAATGCGGTTTCACCTTCAAATGCCATACCCATAAACAGAAAACTTGAGATCATGTAAGAAAGTATTTTCTTTTTTTTTTTGAAGCTTTTAATGAGCTTCTGATGTGCATATATTATCTAGTCGACCGCTCGTCCCAGGACGTGAAGCTCACTGATCTTAGTATCAATCTTTAATGCAGGATTAATGTAGTTTGTGGGTCTTGATGTCTCCTGTTGTCCCAGTCCTCCCCGAAGCACAGACATCTCTGGCTGGACCGCCACAGTAAACAGAAAACAAGATTGTACAGCAGAAATCCTAAGCCTCTTTAACACTCTGGTACTCGAGGTAAAATGTTCCTTCAGGTTAGCGGAAAAAAAAAAAAAAAAAAAAAAAAACCCTCTGTTTTTCACAATGCACTGATTTGGAAGATATTGAAAAATTGATTGTTTGTATTTATTTGGGGTTACAGAAGTTGTGTGCCCTGAATGCAGCTAAACTAGAACCTAGATCCGTGTTGTTACGTAGCATAAAATGCATATGATAAGCTGTCCAGTATATAGTTTAATTTAAGCCATCTATGTTTTTCGAAAGTTATGTGTCCAAATTTCAAGCGATATTTTACGACATGTATGGAAGCCGGTTCCTGACACATGAAATACAAAAACTAAAGGCAATTGCTACCTTTTATTCTCACAATCCTTTTTTCAGAATTGTGTGAAATAAACGTTTATAAAGTCAGGAATTGTGGGATACGAAACTTACAGCTGGGAGAAATTAATTCAGACATTGTGGAGATACAAACTATTTGCCATTATGCCTTTTTTTTTTCGTCGCAATTCTCTGAATTGTGAGATATAAAATCGCGACTGTGATTTATAAGGTCCAATAATGAGGAAAAATGAAGACTGTGTTTCTTACAATTGTGAGTTTATATCTCACAATTCTGACTTTAGAACCTCATCCAATTGCATGTATCTTTGTGGAGTTTATATCACACAATTCTAAGAAAAAAAATCATTATTGCGAACATGTAACTTGCATTGTGAGAAGAAAGTCAGAATTGTGAGATAAAAACTAAAAGTCACAATTACCTGTTTTTTATTTTTTATAATTGGCGAAATGAGCTTCCGTAGACATGCAATTGCACTGTAAAGATCCAGACGTGTATTTTTTGGAATTTTTTTTAAAGTCTTTGAATCTAAATTGAACAATACAAACCTTCTGTTTCAATACTACACTGAGAAAGACACCAAAGGAGGAGATGAATCCCTTTTTGGAGGGGCTGGTGACGTAAAAAAAAAAAGTGGTAAAAGCTGGACTGAAAGTTTGTTTACAATGCAATGGTTTTGTGAAATGAATTCTTCAGAAGTGAATAGGTACTAAGGCATGTTGGGTCCACAGATGTGTACACTCTTCAGAAAATAAAGGTACAAAATCTGTCCCCCACTGCTGGGGCCGCACCTTTTTTCAAAAGGTACATGTTTTGTACCCTGAACGGGTCCATTTTGGTACCTTAAAGGCACATATTAGTAACTTAAAGTGTACATATTAGGAACAAAACTGTACCCGTTTTGAAAGTTACCAACCCCAGTGGACAGCTTTTTGTAGCCTTTGTATTTCTGAGAGTGGTAAAAAAAGTCTTCTGTAGAACCATGACAATGTGAAAATCTAAGAAAAATCTGATAAGGCCATTGAAGAAAACTAACTAGATTCATATTCAAATTACCCTTGAATTTTCAGCAGTTTTAACACACAATAGATTAGAAGTAAACATTGTCGTTGTAACTGAAACAAAAGTTGAAAAGTTCAATGCCAGTGAAATTTTTAGCACTCTAATTAGAAGTGCAAATAGCAGAACACACTAATGTTGAAGGTTTGCTGTGCTGTAATTTTTTTCTGTTTAATTTTAAAATTTGTATTTTTTTTTTATGATTTTTTTTTTTTTTTTTTTTTTTTATTCAGCAAGGAGACACATTAAAACTTGTGCAACGGACACTACAGGCAATTTGTTAATGTTTTACCAGCGATTTCTACTAATTTTCAATATTGCGTTCCTGTCTTTGAACTTTCATCAACACTGATAATAATAATAAAAGGTTTTTCTTGAGCAGAAAATCATCATATTAGAATGATTTCTAAGGAATCATTTGATACTGCAGACGTGGAGTAATGATGCTGAAAATTTCTACTGTTGTAATATGGCATAATGGTTAGCATTTTCAAAATATATTCAAACTAAAATAGTTGTTTTAACTGTAATAATAGGGATAAGGGATGTGCATCTCGCATACTGAGGCCGGATGCCATACGCATCTCAATGCATAGCCAACAATACAAACATTAAAAGATACATATGAGAAGCTACTGATGGCAACCTGTGGCCATGAGTTTCACTTCCAATTCAACACAATGCCCATTCAATGCAATTACGGTATATGCATTGGGAAAAAAATAATGAATGCTATGCTGTAACATATGGTACAGATAGTTTTTTTGCTTTTATTTTCTTTGGTTCATTGTATCGATTTTTGGTGGAAGCTTGCAGCTCTACCTCCTGCCATGTTAATCTGTATTCTATGTGACTCTCAGGACAGGCCTCGGTGTTTTCTGTATGTTTGTGATGCATCATATTCACATAGCAGCCGTGTGTGATGAGAGAACGCACTTTAGAAACCGTCTAGAGAGGAGAATCCATCGACAATATAAAAATTGGTCCAAAAAATATTTGGTCACTTTCTAAATGAATAAAATTATAGTGCATCTACTTACTAATAATATGTCCACTAATAGATTTTTAACAATGTGAATCGATGAATCTTACCATCCCTGGTAATAATCAACCATCTTATTGCAAAGTGACACATCGGAGCATCAATAGAGATTGCATCATTGAACAGTGATGGGAGGTATAAATAAATGAATAGCCTGTTTACTATTACAGTACAGATCACTTTTAAGGATAAACGGCAAAAAAATGTCAAAGAGTCCCCAAAATTGGGATAAGGTGGTAATTGCCAAATTTCTGTGGAAATGCATAGGAAGCAAAATTTAGAAGGTAGTAACAGGTGCAAACAGTACCTTTGCAGGTCAGAATGAAGTTTCAGTGTCTGAGTTCAGAGTTCAGCAGACTGACAGCTAAAGGGAAGAGACTGTTTCCTGTTCTGCTGGTTCAACAGTGAATACCCTTGTGGCGTCTCCCACATAGGCAGAAGAGTTCATAGTTAGGGCAAAGGTGGACATTGGTGACTGTTTTGATTATAAGCTTGCATAGTTGACTGAACTGAATTTGAGTTTTTAACATTATGTGTTGAGGTTAAGCAACATATTTTTGCACCTGCTGCTTTTTTACATTTTATCACATTTCATGCATTTACCAGACACTTTTATTCAAGGCAACCTGCATTACATTAATGCATTCATGGTACGTATATATTTTTTCAATTCATGCATTCCCTTGGAAACCCATGACCTTGGTGTTTGCTGGCCATGCTTTACTATTTCCAACTGAAAGGAATGCACTTTTTTACCATGGATGGTTATTCTTGTTTTCTCACTCTCGATAGTCCCAGCATCCACTGGTGCGCTTTAGTGCTTAACTATTAAACGGTTGCGAGTTGTTAAAAAAATATAAAATAAAGAAAAAACAATAGCATTTGCATTCATGAGATCCATCACCCTTGTGTCTAAATTGTTGGCTCATTAGATTTAAACTAGGACCTGAGGAATTCTTACTGAACTCCTCCTATTTAGAGAACTCCAAACTGAAACAATGCCCATTTTAATGAGGGGAATAACTCCCACAGCACTAAATCGTGTAAATGCTTCTGGGTATTGGCACAATGCCGTCCTTTCTGACTAATGACATATGACAAGAGCGTTTTAACTCTTCAGGTATCTGATTGCAAGGCACTGTAATATGAATGACTTCACTCTGTGTAGGAGTTTCAAACTGCGTAGCGCAATCTTAAATTCCATCGCTGAATCCATGGTTTTTTTTTATGGCACTGCTTATGAATGATCATTTTGCATCAAACTTGGTATGTGTTGAAATAGACTGCAGGAATAGTTTCACCCAAAAATTAAAATCTATCGTGTTTTACTCACCTTCCAAACCCGTAGACCTTCTTTATTCCACAGAACTGAAAATAATTTTTACATTTTCTTTCTGTACATCAGCAGTTGTCAGTATCTAATGTATGCCAACCTCCAAACAGTACAAAAGTAATCCATTAAAACCACCTACTTTGGCTGCTCATCACCAGTGTGTTAAAACTATATCAGTTTTTGTAAATTGAAATAAAGCCAAAAATCACAATACTTGTAAATCAATCAATAAATAAACAAATAAATAAATAATGTTGCCTTGACAACTAACTGAAAACAAGTAGTAACATTATTAAAACTATTCTGAAGTCGAACGCTTAATAGAAATATTTTTGAAGAATAAAGGTATCCTACTAATTAACAATGGCAAAAGCACATAAACGAATTACTTGAAACCTCAAATAAACAAAAAACAAAATAATAAATAATATTGGAATCTAAAAAAACAAAAGAATCATTAAAAATATTTTTAAAAAAGTATATAAGTATATCAAGAATTCTACCAAATACACAATTCACATGGATGGCTGGTCCTACCAGCGGAAGGCTCGGACTAGATTTTATATATTATCATAAACTGAGTATTTCATTTATCACGCACAATTCAGACCTTTTTCCCGTCACCAACTCCAAGTTTCTATCTCACAGTTCAATTTGGTTTTTCCTTTTATTTTGTGAAGATGTTTTTTTTTCACATCAATTTTACAAACACTTTGGTGTTTATATCTCTGGGAATAAATAGTGCAAAGATATAAGACGTGCATGTCTGAGAAGAAAGGTCAAGATTATGAGTTATAACTCACAATCGCAAGACAAAAAGTCAGAATTAAGCTACAACAGTTGCAATTACTCTTTTAATTTTTTATTCTGTGGCGGGAAACCAAAACTAAAATTCCAATACATCAAATGGTGATTCAGAGGCCAAAGTTGTGCTGGGATGGCAAGAAAGTTTGAGTTTCTGATTTTAATTCCTCCGTTGTTAATAGTAAGTCACACACCCAGTTACCAGTTTTTAAACAGTTTTTTTTTTTTCTCTTGTGGGAAAAGAAGAAGAAGAAGAAACAAAACATGCAAGACATAAAAATTTTTGAAAAAAATAATTCAGTGGACACAAGGTCCATAGCAAGCACAAACTCAGAAATCAGTGGAAACCAAAAATCATTGTTTTGTAGTTTCATTTTGCGTATTGATATCTTTCATTTACTGAACCTTTTCCCTCAGAAATCTGACTTTATGTCTTGCCAATTGAAAGGGACAAAATATCTAAATTGTGAGATTAACAAAGTCCGGCCACTTACCCTTTTTTATTCAGTGGCGGAAACGGGCCTTTCCTAATCTTTCAATGAAAGGCAGGAAGAAATAGTCTACTTTGTCCTAGAATATGTTGTTCAGGCAAGCAGAACTTTTAATTTTACATACTTAAAATAGCAATAAAATTTGGGAACGAATGAACAGTAATGACAGGAGATGGAAAGAATAGCTCTAACTGGTGGTCCATTATTGTGGGACTCATTTATCATAATTAATGCAACCGAAGTTCATGGAGAGATTGCTTCTTGTGGAGAAGATGTTGATACTTTCTCGAGCCCGCTCGTGGTTGGTCTGTCCCTCACTGGGTGTCTCCGGTTGTGACTGATCGCATTGTGGGTTTTCAGGAACTCTAATGATAAATCTTGATTAGAACATTGCTCTACCTATGACGCTACTTCAGTTCCCACTCCACCCTCATCGTCGGCTACAATCTGGCCTTTTTTTTCTTCCGTTTGTTATAGTTTTGAGTCATATAAGTTGATTAGGATGCAAACACAGAATGTGTTATTCATTCGTAAAATGAATTTTGCTTTTAACAATATTAACACTTGTTTACAAAATGCATTTATTAAGTTGTACACCATTACGGAATACCAATTGGGTTTTTGACCATTACCTAGTTCAGACATTGCCATCATATAAATTTCCTTTAATTTCTCTTGTAATTTACATTTTTGAATTTGATGCAGTCAAATCTGAATTGCATTTCCTAGCTTCATTTTTTTCTGAAATGGCACAACCCCGGCATATGGATAGATAAACGGATATATGGATAAACATTGAGTGCAGTGAGTCCTCCTGTTCATATATGCATAACTCTTGAAGACATCGCGTCCATTCTATGAGAAAATGCTTATATGTGCCAGTTGCTCCTTTACTGGTGTGGCATTCCAAAATTAAACTGAACTAATGGGTATAGTGATTTCCCCCAAGAACCCCCCATCTTACTCTCACTTTCCATTCCCTGCTGCTTCTCAATTAAAGAAATGACCCATAAAACAACAGGGCAATAGAGGATTCCCAGCATAAGAAACCCCTTTGCCATCTGTAGGGGAGTATGGGTCTTGCTTTAATGAGATCCGTAATTTAATTCAAATCATTGAGAAGGAGCAAAATAGTTTTGTAATGAGACAGTTTATATCAGCGAGGGATATTATACATAGCATTAATATTCCAAGGGTTTATACAATCCATCAACCGGAGGAGACAAGAACACTGAAAATGGATATACTGTAGAGCAATTCCTGTGAGTGACTCCGGGGGTTTTCTGGGATATGGATCACAGGTGTTGCAATCATGGATGGGGCATCACCTGTGGCCCATTTCAAGTACCCCGTGCTACCAACAAGAGCTCGTAGACTGTGGGTAGTCCTTGGTTTGTATTAGAGTAAAGTGGTACTTTATATCATCTAAGCACCACACACCATGGCCTGTAATCTTCTGATTCATTCTCTGATCAAAGGACGGATCTGATGACTTCTTTGTGAGGAAATTTGTAAGCTTTAAAGGACCTGGGTATACTTCACGTTTTCAGATTACATGTTCCGTCTTAAAAAAAATATTAAATGTAACATCTTCGTGTCACATGATCCTTCATAATCATTCTTTGCTGATTTCATTCTCAGTAACAGTTTTTTTATATCATGTTAAAAACAGCTGCTGTGTTGTTTTTCAGATTTTTTTTAAACCAAGATACTATGTTTTAGTAATTCCTTGTTCAGAAATTTTCAGAATATCGCATTTATTTGAAATTAGTAAATCTTTTATTACTTTATAAATGTCTTTACTGTCCCACTTTTGATCAAATATAATAAACTTGCTTACTCACAATAATAATACTAATACGAAAAAAAAATTAAAAAAGTCCATACTCTCTGCTTGGTTGTGTTGATTTTGCCGTTATAACCTCTCAATAAGGGCAGACAAATTTGCTTGATACGGTAAATTTGTTTTTAGGCGACAGAGGCAGTGTAAAAACAATAAGAGTTTTTGTCCTTAATAGCCTGACTCCATGAGTGATCCTACAAGACATTTTGTGGATTTTCTTTCTTTTTTTGTGCACGGCGTTCCGCCCATAGGTGTAGATCGTCACCTCTTTTCAAAATCCTGCCTGCAAATGAGTATAGTAAATGAATGTCACTTACAATACTTAACTTTCTGTTAAAATATTGCATACTTGCATTTGTCTTTGACTTTATAGTCTTTTTACATTTTATGTTTTGTGGTGGTAGCAGCAGGGCGATTCATACACCTCTCCATTACTGCCTCCCTTTAAGCATCTACAAACCTCCGTCTTTCCTCTCGCATGCACAGGCTATCTTGTTATAAATGTCATCGTCCTTAAACTTTCATTTTTCCTTCTCCTCCCCGATTTCCACTTCCTCTCGGGCAGCCTGTTTAAGTCACTGGTCAATCTTATTATAGAGAGGATGTGTACTTACCTCATCCATCCTAGCCACCACGACCAGCATCTCCAGACAAACCTGAAGCGCCATGCAAAGCTAGGTCACACATGCCAATGCTCAACAAACTAGACAGTTATATTAGATTGTAGAGTAGTTTTATAAATAGAATACAATGTAATTGGTAGAAAATGAGCGGGTCTTGCCATGAGAATAGCCTTTGTTGCTGAAATGGCATTTAAACTAATCTACTATCTAATAGTATAAACAGCTAGTAACCACTTTGTTTATAGTCTACCAGCAAATAACCAGCTTCGTTAGTAACCAATGTTCCAATATACATCCAAAAACTGATTTTCCAGCAGGTCTGCAGGACTGTGAGATTTGTAGCTCAACATGGCAGTTTCCTGTGATGTCATCAGAGACATAACAACGTACAGTGCGCAATATGGGAAGAAAGTCATTAGAGAAATCAAAGTGGTGAACACGATGTTCCAATATGTCTTTGTCAGCCGGCTTCATTTCCTTCAAACGCACTAGATGACCCTGTCACAAAGATAAATGTTCATCTTTCCCTCCACTGATCTCATTTTGTCTTGTACTTGTATGCCTCTAGAAAAAGCACGTTTAGTTTTATTTTACATACAGGTGTTGTTTGAGTTGACTGATAAATCTGGATCGTCCACACTGATAGTCATCTGCACACACTCAGCAGTTTATCTCCAGTCACATTTTCCTCCAGTTCAGTATGTGAACAAGCAAACACTTTGTGTTTTCTGCAATTCAATTTTGAGGCTTGAAGTGCGAGTCTGCCAGCATATAGATGCAGCTTTACAAGCTTCCCAAAACGCAGACACAAAAAAAAAAATCCCTTTCTCCTTTGTTTTCCCCGTCCCACTTGGTCGGTGCTGTAGAATCGGGCCCTTCGGAAATCTCCCAGCCTTTGTTTGGATGGATTGAGAGGCGTTAATCTCAGCAATGGTGATTGGAAACAGGCGCTATTCTTCTTTTGAATACCAACACGAGAGAGGAGAAAGCAGGAAATTTTCCCAAGGAGGGAACTCGTAGCGAATCTCATAAAGATGTGGAAAAGGTCAACAAGAATGCAAACAAGAAATATTTCAAACGAGGACATGTTTGCTTGATTAGCTGAATATAAAAGACCAAATACAAATAAGGCATATTAGTCCTGCCGAAGCTCATTTCTCTTTGTGTGATTTCATCTGGGAGAGTCCTTGCATTGATGAAGATGGAACAAATTCTAATTAACGTCATCACATCCTGTTTGTCTTTTAAGCAGTATTTGGAATGGCAACTAAAAAAGCCCACACTTTCCTGATAAATCTACCTGGGTTTGTGTAGGTGTGTGTGTGTGTCATATGTTCCTCTACAAGTAATTAGAGGATTAGAGCGGCTGTCTTTCTGATGAGGCAGGCAGTTGTTCTAATTTTGTTACCTCTCATGTCTTTGTTTGTTAAATCTTGTTATTTAGACATCTGCTGGCTTCATTTACACCTCTTGCTGATCTCTTTCCGTCGTTCAGACAAAGAGAGACATGTACTGATATTTTGATCTTTCAGATATGCATGTTTTATTTGTTCACAAGCTTGTTTGATGCATTTTACATTTTTTGTCTGATGAGTTGTTATAGTTTGATTTGAGACAGCGGCGTTTTTTTTTTCATTTTTGTTTTTCTTCTTTTATACGTGGGGAAAAAGATACTTCATGTGATTTTTTTCTTTTTATTTATATAAATTTGAAAGAACGTTTAAATCAAAATTCTATCCAAACGTAATCGGATTATGTATTGATGTTCTATCAACATTCTGGTTATGTTGTTGTAAATTATTGTTGCTAATTAGGTTTTAACCAATTTAAGATTAATGTAATGTTGACACACTTTACTGTTAAAAAGTTTGGAGTTAGTAATTTAAAAAAATAAAAAATGTATTTATTCATAAAGATTGCAATAAATTGATCAAAAGTGACAGTAAAGACATGTTTATAATGTTACAAATATATAATGTTCATAAATGCTTTTCTTTTAAACTTTCAATTCATCAAAGAATCCAGACCGTTCTCATGGCAATTCATACGTATTACCTTACTCATACAAATTCATAAGATTTTTGCTAAATCGTACGTATTTTACAAGTTGCACAATTCGTATGAATTTGTACGAATGACCTATACCTAACCCCGCCCCTAAACCTACCCATCACTCAAATCGTACAAAAACGTACGAATGAGGTCATACGAATTAGCCACCTCGTAAAATACAAAATATTGTATCATGGTTTCTACAAAAATACTAAGCAGCAAACTGTAGTCAACACTGATAATAATAATCATAAATGTTTACTGAGCAGCAAATGCAAAATAATTTCCGAAGGATCATATAAAATACAATATAATTTTTTAAAACATTACATTAGTGTACATTCTTTGCATGTATTTAATAATTTTTAGCCACATTTACTGTATTGTTTCATTTGTACAGCTTACACAAAACAAGTTGCATGCGGAATGTCATGAAACCAGGTAGTAGTTTGATATTTATTCAGAAAGAACTGAAATCTTGCATCTAAAAATGTAAATTTATCTTACGAGTCAATAAAACTTGTTCAGACTGCTTTTTTAGCAGCTGTAAAAACCTAGCTTGATTTGAGTAGACACTGAAAAGAATCATGTTTCTGGTGCTAATTTTCTCTTTTATACAATTATTTGCCCCCTCCTTCACGTCTTCACCCTCATAATTAATCTTTGTGGAGTTTTCCATCAGCCTCTGGTGAACATCACCTTTTAGTTAGAGCACGGACTCAATTATCTAGTTCCACATTTAAAAGGTTGTGTGAACACCCTCACAGAAATCTCAGAGTCAGGCAGAAAATGGTAATTGGGTGTTTGTGCTGCACTGTGAACACGGCATAGACATACAGAAGTGACTCATTGCCTTCATCTCCACATTACAGATATATATTGTTGTCTCCACGTGTAATAGTGGTAAAGCGGGTTGGATTTGTTTCCCCTGGGCATTGATTCAGTGTTCTCTTATTGGCGTGTGGGCAGCAGGGCCGTGCTCCTGACATATCTGATCTGTTGTCTTGTGTATAGGGTGAGCAACAGGAAGAGAGGACAGCATGAAGCAGGGCTAAAGACAGACAGCCTGTGGCTATTACTGCCACCTTCACTTTGAAAATAGCTGCTGCTTGTGACTCAGGTCAGATTCTGTGTAGATGTTGAGACGTTTCTAAACAGTGCTAGTAAAAGCAGAGGTTTCATGGTGACCTGGAACAATAAATTAATACATTTTCTTTTATGTTTATTCATTTAGACTGGCTTTGAAACAATTTTCACTAGGAAATTGCTAGTAAATTTCACAAATAATTATGAAACTATGAAAGCTTGATTCCTCTTCGGGATACAAAAATAAACTTTTATTTCACAATTTTGACTTGTTTTCCCTCATAATTCTGAGTTAATATCTTGCAGTTATGACTTCTGAGAAATTATGGAGGAAAAAAGTCAAAATTGTGAGATCTTAACTTGGAATTCTGACATTTTCTGACAAGTTAACATCTTGCAATTGTATTTCGGTTTTGTGACGAGTGGGGCGGGGCCGAGAGCCGTGGGAACGAAGCGAGGCAGGGTGTCGCTCATTTCCCAATCACTCCACCGGCCTCGCTCCGTTCCCACGGCTCTCTGCCCCGCCCCACTCGTCACAGGTTTATACACCATTTTTTTAGTATGATTTTTTTTTTCAAAGTTGTAAATAAAACAGAGATTTTATTTTGATGTTGACTCACAATCTTAGTTCTGACTTTTTTTTTTTTCTCTTAGAATTACAAGTTTGATTCCCTCTGAGGAATAATAAAAAAGTAAAAACTGCAAGATTATAAAAAGTCAGAAATATCCGAGATAAAAAGTTGAAAACAAGCTTCAATACTGATTAGCCACTTGCAATTATTTGTGAAAATTTCTCCTAGTAAAAATTATTTTAAAGCCATTAAAAAAAAAAAAAAAAAAAAAAAAAAAAAAATATATATATATATATATATTCTTTTGTTGATTTTCCATCTCATAATTCTCACATTTTTTTTTTCTTTGAATTGAATTTTCATCTGGCCATTCTTTCCCCCACCCGTTATTTTTCTCATGCCATGGATAATAAAAACAACAACAAAAAAAACATTTCTAATTTTCTAATCTAAAAATAGAAAATACTTTTTATCTTCCTATTCAAACTCACAATTGCATGTTTATACTAACTCAACTGTGAAATACAAACTCCCAATTTGCAAGATTGCAAGTTAACATCAAAATAAAATTGTTTTATTTACAACTTTGAAAAATCATTCTTTACAGTGTACACAAACTAATCTGTTGTAGAAAGAATATTCACTCTGAAATTGCTAGAAATTTTCACAATTGCAAAGAAATGGCAAGTAATACATTCATTCAGATATTAAACTTTATTTTAATATTGTAGCAGATGCATACTTGTTTATGCATCTGTTTATGTTATCAAGCATTTTTGTTTATGTGCTCTTTAAAGTCCTAAATATGGCTGTTTTTCAAAATAACTAAAAAGTAGAAAGTTCTTAGCGTGAGGTTGTCTTATGACATCAGAGCGTAAAACCCCATTTGGTTCTAATTAGAGTCTTCATTTTTAAGAGTGTAGCATGAATCTGCACAAGATCGCTTTGTCATTCTCCTGTAAAACGACCTCATTCTGTCTTATCTGCTGTGGGTCGTGAGCAGAGGTGATGAGATGGCTTCATTTTGCTGATATCAGCGGTCTGGCTTAGCTAATTACATTGGATGTAATGTAATCTGTTATATCTGCCAAGGAAATATGGAGGCTAGGTGCTGTAGCTCATGGAAGTTCTCCCAGTTCACCCCAAAAATGTGAATTTTGTCTTCGTTTACTCAGCCTCACCATGTCTAAACCTATCTTTTTTTTTTTTTTTTTTTTCTCTGTGGAAAACAATGTAGATGATTTTAATAAAGACAATCTTTAGAAATAAAGCTTTTCTGGAGTCCTGGTAAAAGTCTTTGGCGAGGCAAGTACAGAATCAGCACTGAACTACTATTATGAGGACTGAGACAGGCCTTTGGTGAGAAAGCCATGGCTAGTATGTAAAACAGCCTTTCCAGCAAACTAGCCGCTTTTGTATTCAGTTTTGCTCTGGGATTTTGGCCCCTGGAGGGTGACGTAAGAAGAGGATTGAGTCTGATTTCTTTTATTACATTTGGTGAGATTCCAAAATCATTATTTATCTGCCTTGTCATTCAATCCGGCTGCGTTCAGTGCTGACTTAAGATATCAACGTTCGCTGGATTTCCCTTGAGTACAAGGGAAGCCTTCTTTTTTTTTTTTTATTAGATGTTGGCCTTTTGCTGATTTAATTCCTATGGAACCAGCCAATGTACTTTCATGAACTGCCGTTGCCAGCCCCTGCCCCAAACCAGATCTCAGATGAAAAACGCATCATGTAACCCATGGTTCTTGATGTGTGGATGCTGTTTATGACATGGACTCTAACTTAAAGCCCGTGAAAAATTGAATGAACATAGTCCTTTCCAGACGGTGTGCCCCATCTAGTCATATTGAAACTTGATGATTGTTAACTCCCCTTTTCACACTCGATCGCTCAACATGAGCACTCACCAGTTCACCATTTCTAGCTGTATAAATCGTGTTCCCACATAAATCAATACCCGCTTAGCTGACCGAGCATGTATACATGCCCTTTAGCTGCTAATAGGAGTTTTAAAGTAATAATGGGTTTTGTTGTACCGTCCAATATCAATAAAAACTATACTCGGTTGTTTTTGCCTTTGCCATTTCTTACGCATGTCATTCGGAAACGTGATCTGTGTGATACGACAATCAACTAGCTTCAGTTCTAGGTAAATTACACAGCGCAAAACAGAAGCGAGTGCTGACCGGTAGTTGGGAATCAGCAGAGATCCCTGCAATGCAGTCCGTAGTGTGTGTCAGCGCCTCACAGAGGAACACTGGACACTAAATAGATTCTAAGCATACCTCGCCCACAGGGGCTGTGGGGGACGTGGGCCCACAGACGGCGGGGCATTTGCCCTCTATGCTCATTTTAAGTGCCGTTATGCTAATGGAATGGCACGCAATACACTGATGAATATGACCCGAGCACTTGCTGAATCATGATTCGCATACTCATTGAATAATATGCAACTAACAATAAAAAAAGGTTGTACTTTGTAAAAAAAAGAAATAAAAAATAAATAACAAATACGATTTCACACCACAAAGAACAACGTGGTGAAACACGAATCTAAAGGTGGACATTTGTGTAAGTATTGGTTACATCTGTTTTTCTTTCAGGGGAAAGTTTAAATTGTGTTGAATTAAAATTTAGAGGCCGTATTTTCTCGATTTATGTATCCAATATGATACAGAGCGGATGGATTATAGGGTTTTTATAACACAAAATGAATGCGTCGTGACCAATCATCTAGGCCATGGGTTAACATGAGAAGTATGTTATTTTTGTATGTATTTATGTATTTATATTTGATGCTAGCCCCGCTAATGTGGCTATAAGCCTCCACATTCGAGAGTTGATTGCGGCATGAATAAACCTTTTGAAAAAGGTATCTAGTTCTGTCAAACCCTTTTACAAAAATATGATTTGTAATTGCATCTTATGTGCTCGCAATATACCACCATCACAGATGATGTAACCATGTGACATCAATAGTCTGATTTGCGAGGCAGGGATGTGTGATCATCTCTGTAACCCGTTCAGTGAAATAATGGCACGTCTGCGAGCGCAGCAGCCGTGATTGCAGCCATAAAATAAAATGCACATGAAGGCATTTTCAGCAAAGATTCCTATATCTGTGTCTATATATAAGCTTGTCTACTGGCACTTGGACCTGCTCTGGATGTGTAAGCGGTGGCATCCAGGGACAGCGCAGGCTTCTGGGACTCTTGGCACTACAGAGCAAATGCCAGTGAATTCTGTGACAAATGTGTGCTGGTTTAAAGAGTTTCAGCGACAGACGGGCATCTCATTAGAAACCCTTAACAGATGGGTAGACATACAGGTCCACAGCTAACGAGAGCCTCTTGTTCGTGGGAGCATTTCTTTCCTGGAGAGAATATATTCTCCAGGAAGAAAGAACAAATGCCTCCCATGAACAAAAAACTAACTTAATGAGATCCCTAGGTTAATTTGTTTTCTGAAATTTCATCAAGGAATAATCTCACATAACATTCAAGTTTTTAAATCTAAATACTTTTATTTGCAATAAACACAGAAAATTACCACAAGTTTCAATCATGATAAGAAGATTCATTGGTTAAGAGGGACAGAAACTCACATATAAAACATTATTTCTTTTATATAATTATTTTCTGTAAATGGGCAATCAACCACCAATCCCAGATACTACTGATGCTCTAACTAATGAAAGTAGGTTTTTTTTTCCACCTAATATTAACCACTCTGACTTATAGACATTCCAACAGTACGGTCTTATTGAGAAGTATGAAATGGTAACAATTTATTAGGGGAACATTTATTAAACAAAATAAC
>NC_056589.1:27947772-28043499 GCF_018340385.1 Cyprinus carpio
AGCTCAAAAAGTGCATGCGACAATATCATAATAAATAATAAAATATATTTATTTTTTCAAATAGAGTTTGAGTATTTGGCACAAAAGACAGTGTTTGGCACTGATTCAGTGTTACAGGCACTACAGTAGAATAAAGCACTTTGGAAATGATTCTGTAAACGAAACCAAAATGTCCACAGAAGATTAAAAACATTCGCTCAAAATTCATTCACTTTGCTTTTGTGAAATGGAGAGACTGTAAAGAGATGAGATGAACTCAATCTACTGGCACTGTACAACCATTTTTTGAAAAATATGACCATAGTTTATATGAGTAGTACAGATGTGGATATTTCATCTAAACAACATTCCAGATTAAATCCTGTGTTGAAATGGCAATAGATCTACATGAACCAGAAAAACCACAACCAACACGTGGTGAATGTCTAAACAAACGTACAATACAAATCAACCACTAACCTAAAAATGAATACAATAACAGCTAAATACTTATTTTATTTGTCTCTGACATCTACATGACTACAGATAACATGGTATAGATAACAGTAACATAGTAACACTTAAAGTTAACTAGTAACTTTAAAGTGTTAAATTCTACAAACTTGTTAAAAAGTGGCATAGAAGTGCTATTCACCATCAGTCCACTAGAGAGGGACAACCAGCACAAATTATCACAGGAACAGATCAATTCTCTTCATTAACCTTCATGCCATTTCAAGACAATATGATGTTTGTTTTGTTTTTTCGTAGTTTTTGAAAAAGTGAAACAGGATCTTAATGATATTTCGTGTATGTGTGTTTGTTTATAATATAAACATTTTAAAAACATTTTTTTACTTTTTTTTTTTTTTAATCAGATTTTCTGTGATTTAATGTGGGTGGGGGGGTTATTTAGAAATCAACACAAAACTCATTTTTCAAACAATCAGAGAACTGCACTGATGCACGCATGGGTCTAGGTTTAACAATAGATGTACACTACTAGTGAATCAAGCCCTTGAAACACATCTAATCTGACGCATTAAGGCTTCTGAATGCAGGATTTGGTGTAAAGTGCTCTCAAAACATGAAGACTCGAATCTAGGTGGCTTTAGCCCATCCATTCTGGAAAGAAACAACAGTTTAACACAGTGCAGGGTCTCTGATCCTCTTCATCTGCTGAATTAAACCGTAACCTATACTAGAACTAATGAAAAGGATCAGAGAGCCTCGGCTGCATCTTGAATGGAATGATTCTTACGGCATTAGCAGCCGCACTTGCTCTGCTCGGCGTCACGCGGCTCTGCCAGGTCGCTGGTGCTGTGGCCGTTGGTGCGAACCATCCCGTCCGGGATCCAGGATTTGTCCACACATCTCTCCATGCGCTTCATGATCAGATCCAGCAGAACCTCCACGGCACGACCCACGTTCTCACCGTTCGCAGCGCTCGTCTCGAAGTACGGGACTCTGCAAGAATGAGCACAAACCACAATTCCAATAGAGTTCTGGCAATGGCTACGCTATTAATGCAATACCCGAGGCATAAAAATGTTGGGTAAAATAGTCAATTTATCATTAGCCAGCTGCGTTTATTGATGCATTTCATTTAGTACTAAGTAAGTATATTATTACACATTTCACGATCTCAGAAGATTTTTTTTTTAATGCATCTAAAGGATGCATGTGATAGAAGACGACATCGTTTAGCTGCAGAACAGCCTCCGCACTGATAAGCCCTTAAAATGTTGCCTACATAGGCAGCTTACTAGGTTTGAGAAATCAATCGGTCTCATAAACAAACTTAAATGCACCTGCTTTTACATTCTTCTCTCATGATCACACGGACACTCAGCTTATACAGCAAAACAAAAACAAAAAAAATTCCAAGCATTTTTTTAATATCCACTCTAAGCTAGTAGTTAAAAATAAAACCAAAAATATTATTTAAAAAAAATTATTATTATTATTATATGATCAACTGCTTCCAGTTGCTACTTGAATAAAATTATTTTAAAAATAATATTAAATAACCGGTATTAAAAAAAAAAAAAAATATATATATATATATATATAATATATATATATATATATATATATATATATATATTATATATATATATATATATATATATATATATAGATATATATATATATATATATATTTTTTTTTTTTTTTTTTTATGTATAATAATTATTAGTCATTATTAGTGGTAGTAGTATTAGAAAATTAAAAAATTAAATGAATGGAAAAATATACCTACACTACAACTATCATAAGTCTGGAATAAAAAAGTCTCTTCTGCTCACCGAGGCTGCATTTACTTGATAAAAAAAAAATACATTAAAATTGTGAAATATTATTATTTAAATTAAATGTTTTCTATGTGAATTTATGTTAAAACTGTAATTTATTTCTGTGATCAAAGATGAAGTCCTTCAGTGTCACATGATCCTTCAGAAATCATTTGCTGATTTGCTGATAATCATCCATTTTTAATCTATGTTTGTACAAAGACACAGTTTAGAAGTGAAGATCAGTCAACAGAATATAAACAATCTGATGACATTCCACAGATGAGTCACTGCAAACCCAAGCTGAACGCTGTGATGAGAACTGTCGATCTCATAAGACCTAACAAAGACGACAGAATCACTCTTCATATTAGTTGAGCAGAGAATTTTCATGTCATGACAACGAAGGCCGAAACCTTGGATGCCTCAAGAGCGTCTAAACTCGTGCTAGTCTTGAAGTTGAAGACTCACATGAACACAGTCAATATTAGTTTTCAGTACACCACCATCTTAACGTGTCACATTTAACAAGAGCTGCCCTCATCTTAGGCAAACACGCTACAGACACGGCCCTTAAAAACAAAACATCCTTAGAGTCACCGCCACCCTGAGAACACATATGAAGACCTACATCCAGAAGAGACTCCAACATGCCAGTAAACCCCTCACCTGTGACGTTATTCTAACATTTCTACAGTAAATATACTGATATATTTTAACGTCAGCACAATCTGATGACATCACAACTAACTTGTCAGCAGCTGAACTTCATAAAGTGCTCCAACTATTGAATGCTTTGAATCGATAGTGAGGTGTTTCTGTCCTGAAGTGCTCTTATTTTCGGGACAGTCGAGGTCACATTGATGTGTGACGTCACATTCAGAAACAGACACGGATACAGGACGAGTCTCAGGGGGACGCCGTTTCTCACCCGTATTTCTCCGCCAGTTCCCGTGCTTCTCCGCTCCCACCGCGCGCTGGTCTTCAAGGTCTGATTTGTTTCCGCACAAGACGATGTCGGGATTCTCACAGTACGCATGCGTCTGCAGCTGACCTGCCCGAGACATCACAGGAATGAATCATTCAATATTATTTTTTTTTTAATTATTTATAATAACAACAACATCAAGCAGCTTAGAGTGGTGTGCCTAACTATTCATAATAATAATAATTATTATTATAATTTATTATTTTGTTGCTATTAATATTATTTTTAGCTGGGTAATAACTCTAAGCTGCTTGGTAAAACATTTATTAAATCTATTTATTAATTTAAAAATATTTAAAATTACTATATTATGTTAGAATAGATTAGACTGGCAACTACTTTATGCTGCTATTAAAAATAAAAAAATATTTAAAATAATATAAAATAATTATTCCAATAATTTATGATTATTATTTTTTTTGTTTAGTTGTACAACCACTGTAAGCTGCTAGGTAAAATTAAAAATAATAAAATTATATTAAAATTATATATTTTAATTTTATTTTAGTACTAGTGGTAGAACATGCTAGTTAAAAATAAAATTAAAAAAAGATTTTTTTTATTATTTTTATTTTAATTTAAATTAATTAATTATATATATATATATATATATATATATATATACACATATATATATACACACATATATACACACACACACACACACACACACACACACACACCTTTTGATGCTAACAGTGCTACTGATACTTTCTGCTCCACTCTTACATCTTGTTTAGACACTGTTTGCCCCTTGTCTTCCAGGCCAGCCCGTACCACCCCTTCTGCCCCTTGGTTATCTGATGTTCTACGCGAACATCGTTCTAAGCTTAGAGCTGCTGAAAGGGTGTAGCGCAAATCCAAAAATACTACTGACCTTAATGTGTATCAGTCACTCCTCTCTTCCTTCTCTGCTAATGTCTCCACTGCCAAAAGGACATACTACCATAACAAAATTAACAAGTTAACTAACTCTCGCATGCTTTTTAAAACATTTTCCTCGCTCCTTTGTCCTCCTCCGCTCCCTCCTGCTTCATCTCTAATAGCTGATGACTTTGCCACGTTTTTCATTAATAAAATTAAAAACATCAGTGCACAATTTTCCACACCACACAATCCATCAAGCACATCTCACCAGCAAACATACACTCATTCACATCCTTCTCTTCACTCTCTGAGGCAGATGTCTCCAAACTCATCCTTTCTAATCATCCTACTACTTGTCTGCTTGATCCTATTCTCACTCTCATCTCCTTCAAGCCATTTCTCCTGCAGTTGTACCTGCACTCACTCACATCATTAACATATACCTCCACACTGGTGTTTTTCCCTCAACATTTAGACAGGCTCGTATAACTCCACTACTTAAGAAACCCACCCTTAACCCATCTCTTTTAGAGAACTACAGACCAGTTTCCCTTCTTCCTTTCATTGCAAAAACTCTTGAACGAGTTGTGTTCAACCAAGTCTCTACCTTTCTCACACAGAACAACCTCCTTGACAGCATCCAATCTGGCTTCAGAAGTGGACATTCAACTGAGACTGCCTTGCTCTCAGTTGTTGAAGCCCTAAGACTGGCAAGAGCAGAATCCAAATCTTCAATACTTATCTTGCTTGTTCTGTCCGCTGCTTTTGACACGGTTAACCACCAGATCAACCCTACTGACAAAAAAAGAGCATCTCAGGAACCACACTGGTTTGAGTCTTACCTCTCAGATAGGTCCTTCAAAGTATCTTGGAGAGGTGAGGTGTCCAAGTCACAACATCTAACTACTGGGGTGACTCAGGGCTCAGTTCTTAGACCACTTCTCTTCTCTGTCTACATGGCATCATTAGGTTCTGTCATTCAGAAACATGGCTTTTCATACCACTGCTATGCTGATGACACTCAGGTCTATCTCTCATTCCATCCTGATGATCCATCAGTAGCTGCTCGCATCTCAGCTTGTCTAACTGACATTTCTTGCTGGATGAAGACCATCACCTTCAATTCAACTTTGCCAAGACAGAACTGCTTGTGGTTCCAACAAACCCATCGTTTCATCACAATTTCACCATCAAGTTAAGCACATCAACCATAACTCCTTCAAAAACAGCCAGAAACCCTGGGGTTATGATTGACGATCAACTGACTTTCTCAGACCACATTGCTAAAACTGTCCGGTCCTGCAAATTTGCTTTATTCAACATCAAGAAGATCAGCCTCTTTCTTTCCGAACATGCTGCACAACTCCTTGTTCAAGCTCTTGTTCTGTCCAGGCTGGACTATTGCAATGCTCTCTTGGCAGGTCTTCCAGCCAGTTCTATCAAACCTTTACAATTAATCCAGAACACGGCAGCAAGATTAATTTTTACAAGCCGAAAAGAATACACGTCTCACCTCTGTTTATCAATTTGCACTGGCTACCAATAGCTGCTTGCATAAAATTCAAGGCACTGATGTTTGCCTAAAAAAACCACCACTGGCTCTGCACCCCTTTACCTAAATTCATTACTCCAGACTGTGCCTCTAGAAGCTTGCGTTCTGCAGGTGAATGTCTCTTGATTGTGCCATCCCAAAGAAGCACAAAGTCACTTTTATGGACTTTTAAATTAAATGTCTGGTGGAATGACCTGCACAACTCAATCCGAGCAGCTGAGTCCTTCTTCAAGAATCGGCTTAAAACACATCTCTTCCATCTTTATTTGACCCTCTAACTTTAGCACTTATTCTTATTCTATTCAAAAAAAAAAAAAAAAATATCTAACTAGCTTTCTAATCTTTTTGTATTCTATCTATTTTTTTATTTTATTATACAATTAAAAACAGCAAAAAAAGACCTCTAACACTAGCTTGCTCTATTCTTTTTCTATTCTATCTGTTTTCTTTTTTATTTATTATATTATTTAAAAGCCCTTGCTACATGTACTGCGTTTAAGCTAACTGAGACTTGTTATAGCACTTGTATATCATTGCTCTTTTGTTGTTTTTGATTGCTTCCATTGTCCTCATTTGTAAGTTGCTTTGGATAAAAGCGTCTTCTAAAAGACTAAATGTAAATGTAAATGTGTGCATATTTGTGTGTCATATGTTGATTACGGTGAATCTGTACTCACTCATCCAGTTCCGCACGTCAAGGAAGCTCTGCTCATTCGTGAGGTCAAAGAGTAACAGGAAGCCCATGGCGTCCCTGAAGAACGCTGTGGTCAAACTCCGAAATCTGTATTTAGAGGAGAAGGCAGAGAGAAAACATCACATGAATCCTCTCAGACTCAGATTAGAATGTTATAAAGCAGTGCTGGTCTGCGTCTGACCTCTCCTGTCCAGCCGTATCCCACAGCTGAATGTGAATCCTCTGTCCTCTCCCGACCGTCCCATCAGGACCGTTGGATTGTACACCTTAAAGGAGGACAGAAGACACCTGAGACCCCTAAAAGACTATATTACTGCATAACAGTGCAACGAATATCCTGCCATTCTCTGCAGACAGCATGAGGTTTGCCCCTGCAAAACATGCCACCACAAAGCTACACTGGTGTTGGTGGAGTGGTTTGGTATGTAGCTCCAGGAAACCTGAATGTACTTTTCACACAGTCAAACACAGCCATGAAACACACGCTTGATGACAGAGCGGGAAGCGTCTCGTTAGCGGCGTGACCCTAAACCATCAGCGTTTGTTTGACATCTTAAGTGCTCAAGTGTTTGTTCTTAAGGAGGGATCCCTGCTCTGTTAAGCCATATGATCCTGTATTCATCTTTCCCCTAAAACACACACACACACACTACCGTTACTCTACCTGCCGATGCAGTTTCCTCCAAGCAAATGTTCACTCAGTTTTTGTAACCATGGCAACTGTTATTAGTATACAGTATTCAGTGGGGGACACAGTTCAGATACCCTGATAAAATATTACTCCAGTAAAAGTATAAGTACTTGTTTGAAATATTATGAATTTTTCACATTTTATAATTTGTTTTTTGTTTGTTTTTTTGGACTTTCAAATGAGATTTTACATTTATTCTGTTTGGTCAAATATAGAATTCTGCAGTCAAATATCTATACTTAAGTGAATATATAATAATCTGAATATCTATCCATCTGAATATCTGAACATATATCTATCTATCTATCTATCTATCTATCTGAACATATATCTATCTATCTATCTATCTATCTATCTATCTATCTGAATATCTATCCATATATCTGAATATCTATCTATCTATCTATCTATCTATCTGAACATATATCTATCTATCTATCTATATATCTGAATATCTATCTATCTATCTGAATACCCATTTATCTGAATATCTATCCATCAGAATATCTATCTGAATATCTATCTATCTGGATATTTATCTGAATATCCATTTAAATATCTATCTGAATATCTGAATATCTATCTGAACATCTATCTATCTGAATATATTTCCATATATCTGAATATCTATCTGAATATGTATCTATCTGAATATTTTTCTGAATATTTATCTATCTATCTATCTATCTATCTACCTATCTGAATGTGAATTTCTATCCATCTGATTATCTGAATATCTATCCATATATCTGAATATCTATCTAGCTGAATATCTATCTATCTATCTATCTACATATCTGAATATCTTAATATGTGAATAGCTATCCATCTATCTAAATATCTATTTATCTATCTATCCATATATCTGAATATCTATCCATCTACATATATATCTGAATATCTCTCTATCTCTCTCTCTATCTATCTATCTAACAGAGATATGATAAGGGGTGTATCATGTGCATTATGTTGACTGTCTCTTGCTGTAGCGTGTTCCCATCAAATCAAGCAGCCTTAGGCATCGAATTGCATTCAGGGAAAGCATAATTACTCTGCGCACGTCTGTTTGCTTTCGCAGGGACAAAGCATTCTGCGTGTGTTTTTCCTGCATCTAGTATTCATGACCGTGTTCAAACGAACACTTGTATATCTGCCTGCGATTTACACATGAATGGCTGCTCTTGACCTCTGGGCAAGTTTCCATGTGCAGGTACAAACTAGGCTGAACAGGACCATGGGATTTTACAGTCCGGTAAACCCCGACCAGGACTCCACAACAATAAAGCTCCATTACAAATCAAGCAGGAAACATCTGAACCAGTGAGACTGTGAGAACGGTGACTCATTTGTATAGCACTATAAATACACTATCACAGTTGAACACTCATTAATAAGTCAGTTAAAATGTCAGCATATAAAAACCAACGCATGGAAATCTGCTTGTATACTGTACACTGGAAAACATTAATAAAATTCATGAACCTGTAATAAAAGACTCACCACTCGTTTTTCTCTGAAGTCTATTCCCACTGTGGTTATGAACTTGGAGTTGAATTTGCCGTCTGTGTACTGATATAGGAAGCTGGTCTTTCCCACCCCAGAGTCCCCCAGCGCGAGGAACTTGATGAGGTAATCATAGTCCCCCTCGGACATACTGAGAGCTGGACGAGGACCTGAGATCAACAAACACATAAAAAGTCAAAACTGCAAGATATGAACTCACAATTCAGATTTTTTTCTTCTCTGAATTCAGAGCTTAAATCTCACAATTCTGTTTTTGGCCACAGAATAAAAAATAAAAAGGTTAATGCAACTTTTTATCTCACAGTTCTTTTCTTCAATTCTTTTTCTCGCAAATGGGATTTTATATCTGACAATTTGATACAAAATCGGAATTGCAGAAAAATTCTGAATTGTCAGATAAAAAGCTTCAATTATTTAATTTTTTTTTTTTAAATCCTGTGAAGGAAACAATTTTCCAAACCTTTATTTTTAATTTTAAAGTTGTAGTAATTTTGTTGTGTTTTTTCAATTTTATCATTTTTTTTTTATGTCTATATAGCTTTTGTTTGTTTATTAAGTTTTTTACGCCATGTTAGCATCATGGCTATTTACATGGCAAAAAAGTTCAGTATCATCCATAAGATTTACATTATATAAAACATTTCAACTTAACATAAGATAGAAAATCTAAAATACATTTTTGGAGGTGGTACATTTTCAAATATTCCATGCATAGTCAAAGGAACTTTACATGAAAGACATAAAGCAGGATCATAAAAATTACAATTCAACAAAATATGCTTAATAGTCAAAGGAACTTTACATGAAAGACATAAAGGATGAACTTCGCCTATAATTAATAAAAACCCATGGGTAAGTCTTGAATGCCCCAGTCTACACCTAGTAAACACAACTTGATCATGTCTTGATTTAAAATTATAGAAGCTACTTCTTTTTATACTAGGGTTTTCTATATAGCTTTTAGTTTTACTTTTTGTTATTTTAGTACTTAAACTAAACAAAAATTCGAAATGTTGTCTTGGCAACTAACCAGTTTTTTTATTTTATTTAGATTTTATTTAAGCTAATGTTTATTTCATTTCAAGTAATGAAAATATTAATATAACCCTGACAGTGACAATTATTCCAGAACTCTTAAAAACAAAATATTACCAACAACTTGTGAAACTTTTTCTCACAAATTAACTTCCACAGCATTGCAGGATAATCAACAAGGTTCATGCTGACTTTAGAAAGACACCCAAAATGAACCCATTAATCTACAACCCAACCAGACCAGCATTTAACCAGCATTTCAGTTAAAATGAAGAAAGACAGACATCTTTATTGATGCAACATTGCTGATTCACAAAAACAAAAAAAAAAAAAAAAAATTATAATACTACTAAAATAAAGTGTTGCGTTTCTATTCCTAAACAGTAAATATTCTTCTGAAACCTCTTTTTTATCATTGATCATGACTTTGAAAAAGCAGCTTTTCATACTTGAATGCATCCACACAACGGCTTTTATTTCCCCTCACATTTGTCAACTCAAGTTTTGTTTCACTGCGTCACTACGTTCATCAGTTAAAAATTAAGCATTTCATAACCTATAATATTCAACTCAGATGTTGCACTAGAGACGATCGTTATCTGTCATTTTAGGCTTTGAAATGTTGTCATGCTCTATTTTTATCTGTCAGTAAAGTACTGTAATGCTTGGTACTGAAAAACATTTATATTAAAACAACATTCTGACAAAAGATCAAAACAAAACTCATAAAAATCAAAACTCCTCTTTTTTCTTTTCCTCTCACACATTAAAAAAGAAAACAACGTTTTTACCACCTGCTCTCTATTTAAAAATGACACCATACCTCACTATAAGCCCTGAAAATTACAGTAAGTTTTACAGCACACCTCACAAGATCAATGAAAGCTCCTCTTTTGTCAGGTGAAGTCCTGTGCAAGTTTAAGAGCTATGAGAGCTTCTAAACCTGCTCTATGATTTCATAATGTCTGGATACACATCTTGTCTTGACACGTTCACAGAGTTAGGGAGAGGACAGTGTCTCTTGATGGCTCAGCTGCAGCTCTGAGTTTCTCAGACCGCATTAAAGCAGATCATATGATTGCAGAAAGAGTTTAAAAACTCAAACAAACGGCCACATTCTTTCACACGGCAGCGTTAAAAGCCATCCTGACCGTAAGCTGCTTAACATCTGGGTCCGACCCAAGCATCCGGATCGTTCCAGAGACTTTTCTCGAGCTCATATTTTCCGGCTGATCAGAGAACAGTGCTAGTCGGACTTTAGGAGCGGCGACTCTGCAAGTTCAACACAAAACTGGATGCTATTCACAATCAGACAGATGGTGGAAAACAGAAACATGTTTAAAAAATATATATATAATATATATATATATACATACAGTACAGACCAAAAGTTTGGAAACATTACTATTTTTAATGTACTCGAAAGAAGTTTCTTCTGCTCATCAAGCCTGCATTTATTTTGATCAAAAATACAGAAAAAACAGTAATATTGTGATATATTATTACAATTTTAAAATAATTGTTTTTAAATTTATTATACTTTAAATTATCATTTATTTTTTGTGATGCAAAGCTGAATTTTGGTCTGTACTGATCATAATATATTATATATATATATATATATAATATATAATATATATATATATATATATATATATATAATTTTATATATTATATAGCAAGTCTCTTCTGCTCACCAAGGTTGCCTTAATTTGATCAAGAATACAGTAAAAACAGTAATTTCATATTACCATTTAAAATAACTGTTTTCTATTGTAATACAGTGTGCAATGTAATTTATTTCTGTGATGCGTAGCTGAATTTTCAGCATCATTACTCCAGTCTTCAGTGTCACATGATCCTTCAGGAATAATTTTATATATATTATTTCTATATACTAGAAAGAGCACATGCATCACCCCAGGCCTGACAGCTATTTTAACAACAGTTTCCCTGCCTTCACAGCTGAACCAGAGTCAACAGAGTTACAAGTATTGCAGTAAATCTTACCACTGACATTGGTGCGTTGGTCTCAGGAACAAGATTACCCAGAATGCATTTCAGTGTTTAGCACAGATGAGATCAGTCACTTCATTATGGCGTGTCTGGGAGGAAACGTTCAGTGTTTATCTAGAAGATTTGCACTCTACTGTTATCTTACACCATCTATACACCAGAACTTATAGTTGTCATGATATACATACATACATACATACATACATACATATATATATATATATATATATATATATATATATATATAACTAAAGGATCCCATCTAGTTAGAAATGCATTTACATGGACATGTCTAGTGGTCGACCAAAATGTGATTTTTTTATTGCTGATGCAGATACTGTTCAAACATTTGGGGTCAGTAAGAACGATGCACTAAATTGATCAAAAGTGACAGTATAAACATTTAAAATATTACAGAAGATTTCCATTTCAAATAAATCCCATTCTTTTGAACTTTCTGTTCATCAAAGAATCCGGAAAAATAAAATGAATCACGGTTTCCACAAAATTATGAAGCAGCACAACTGTTTTCAACATTGATAATAATCAGAAATGTTTCTTGAGCAGCAAATCATCATATTAGAATGATTTCTGAAGATCATGTGACACTGAAGACTGGAGTAATGATACTGAAAATTCACTTTTTGATCACAGGAATAAATTACATTTTACTATATAATCACATAGAAAACAGTTCTTTTAAATTGCAATAATATTTCACATTTTTACTGTATTTTTGATTAAATAAATGCAGCTCTGGTGAGGAGAAGAGACTTCATTCCAAAATATAATAAATAATTGACCCAAAAGTTTAAACAGCCAACAATTCTATGATATCAAATAAGATAGAATTAAAATTGGCGAAGTTACTTATTTAACAGTATTTACTTATTTCACACACACACACAAAGTGTATTACCCATTAATATTCATTTACTGGTAGTCTGAAATTACCTCTTCTGACAAACAGGCACTTGTAAATTAATGCACAAGCTGAGCATCTCAGATAAATATCTGAAATATCTGCCAATGCATTGGTTTATCACTACCAGAACCTGTTGGATAATAACACGGTCACTTCTGCATGATTCCAGCGCTCAAAAGTCTACAAAAACAGAATTCATCAAGTTTGATTTTAAGTGCATGCAACAGCTGATCTTCTTAGTTTCACAGTGCTTGTGAACAAGCACAAAATCACACTCGTCTGAGGACAAATCTGCTCAACTTTAAGCCTCTTGCTATAAAAGGATCATACCAAGATCTGCAACTCCTAAACACAACATTCCCTTCTGCTTTTCTGTTTCTCCAAACATACTGAAGCTTATTACAGGGACAGGAAAATTACTTGAAATCAGATGCTCGTAACGAGAAAGTGTACCAATTTGCGAAAACAACTTCGTCTTTATGTGCTGTATAAGCATGAGCACACAAACCCAGTGTTAGATTCGGCTGCATCATGAGACACATCTGTGATGGTCATTTGACACTACATGAACTTCTGAAGACCGGCTGATGTCTTCATTTCAGTTAGACACATCTAAATTTAACTGGCTTTCACTTGCTTTAACAATCACTAGCCGTGTGCAAGAGCTCAACTAAATGCCTGAGCTTTGAGTTCAGCTTCCTGTCCATCCAAAACAGCCCTGAGGAGGACAAGGAGAACCAGAGACGGATGCTTTTATCAGACATTCCCAGCAGAGCACCACCCTGGGCGGCACGCCAACGCTAGCAGATTCAGGAGCCGACAAACGCTTCTGTATTTCACACCAACAGTCAAGCTCTGACAAGCTGGGTTTTTTCTCTCGTCCACTTCCCTCTTCTCAAGCTGTATGTGTGAAACACAAAACTGCCATGCAGACCTAAAAACAACTCATTACCTTTGACCTGACGCGACAAACATTACAAGACAACGTTTTCTCTGGCCTGGTAGACATTCACATTTTAGCAATAACCCTTCAGTTATGCATGAATGATGCATACAGCAAAATAAATATCATCTTGAGGTAGTTGAATCAGCTAAGAAAGATCATATTTACAGGCTGAAAGCACATGAACGACACCATAAAGTGGTAGTTTTGGACTTTAGGGTGTATCAGTGAGAAAACACAATGGATGCAGTGTCAGGAAATTTGTTAAAATTAGTGACATTTTTGTTTTATTTAGAAGAAAACTAGCCTAGTTGCATGAACAATACACACCAGCATTGATCATTTATGATAGAACTAAACGATTCGGTTTACAGCACCTTCATAACCAGAATTTAAAAAACAGACTTTTCTTCTGAATTCTGTTTATATTTCACAATTCTGTTTTTTTTTTCTGCCAGGGAAAAAAAAAAAAAAAAAAAAAAAAAAAAAAAAAAAAACTAATCCGCAAACATTTTATCTCACAATTGTGAGTTAGTTTATATCTCTTAATTCCAACTTTTCTTTACATATTTATTGTCATTTATAAAAAATGTTATATGAGATATAAATTCTGAGAAGTCCAAGTTGCAAGATGTTAACTCGCAAACTCATAATTGCGAGAAGGAAAGTCTGAATAGTTAGATATAAATTTGCAATTGCAAGAAAAATAATTCAAGCTCATTTCCGCCACTGAATAAAATTAATCAAAAAAAAAAAAAAAAAAAAAAAAAAAAAGGTAACTGTGACAATGTATCTCAAAATTCTGACTTTTGTTCTGAATTGTTTTTATACCAATTTAGGAAGTCAGAATTTTTTTTTTATCATTATTCTGTGGTTAAAAAAAGCTTTCCACACATTTCAACATTTATTCCTTAATAATAATAATAATAATAATAATAATAATAATGTTTAATTTTAATTAAAAAAAACTGACTTTTGTGAGTTTGTATCTGAATTTGTGAGTTTTTGAGATCTTGCAATTCTGACTGTATATTTTTATAAGCCTGATAAATGAGATATAAAGTCACAATTATTTAATTTTTTTTACCCTGCACGACAGAAACAAGCTTCCATAGAAAATGGTGTGTCTGTGATGCAAATTGTACTGATAAGATTTCATCCTGACCACTGGAGATATGTGAAATTAAATCACTATCCAATGGGCTGAAAACATTCTTCATTAACAATAATAACAAACCATATCACTTTTGCTATTGGATGGAAAAGCATCAGAGTGATTTTATCCATAGCGAGCATAAACAGACACACTCCGGTCGCACTGACGGCTCAAATAAAGCCTCTTTTTGGGCTTTCAGAAGGTTGTGGACCATAAGATTTAACACCAGGCTCATCTAATAACCATCAGCTGGTGCTCATGTGCTCTTGGCATCCTATCATGTGACCCCCGATTCCCAGCCCTGCCAAGACCCTGCTTAAAACACACACACACACACACTCGAGTCTGTTCATTTAATTTACTTTCCCTAGAACAGACAGGAAACACCGATAAACCCATTTAAATTATCTGAGCTCTGGAAAGTTCTTCTCAAGGAGAGATTTCTCTCTCAAGATAGTTAAACCCAAAATGTCTCACTCTCATTTTCCAAATTCCAAATTATTTTCCATGCAACAAAAATCTAAATGTTTTGCACAATTTCCGAACTATTCATTTCCTTGCGATGAAAGTATACGGGGATGCAAGGCTCCCAAAACACAGACTTGCGCACTATATTCCAAGTCTTCTGAAGTTTTATGACATGTTTGCACGTGAAACCGACTGATATTCAAGTTAATATTAAAAAAAAAATGTACTGAAAAGCTCTCTCAAATTTGCAGATATTCAAATATGGCGCATTAAGACACAGTGACATTAAACATTATTAGTTTATGAATGCAACTGGTGACGAAACGTCATTGTAGTTTGACGTGAAAGACATCTGATAAAGTTACTTTTTAATTGCATGGATAAAAACATGGACATTATGCAAGCAAGAAAGACACGACAGATGAGAAATGACAACAAAAGCTCATTTTTGGGAGTTTAAATGTTCCATGAAGTCTCAAACTTCAGTCAAACTTTTACAAAGAGTGTCAAATTCACACCATTGTGATTGTGATCCAAACAATAGCGTCACAAACATATGTCTTACAAGCTACTTACAGTATTTCCCCGGTTAAGCAAGAAAGCAATGAAATTTGATCATTCACAAGGTGCAAAAGATCCCAAAACCAGACATTCCTGACAGGTAACCAGATATGGGAGTGAGGCCAGGTGAGGCTGCTGAACTCTCAGGTAACTTCTTCCTTTCTGATCACATTCAAGTCACAGTCGCATTGAGATGATTAGATATGATCAAGGACTGAGCCACGTGTGTGTACAGATACACAAACCCACGAACACCAGCTGTCTCGCACTAAACACACATTATTAACATAACAAGTTCTGAAACACAACATACAGTATATGCAATAAATGAGCTTAGTGTTACATATTATACATGAATACATTATTAAAAACGCCTAAATGTAAGGCTTAATTAAAGAAACGCGTTGAGAAGATATTATCAAACTGTTAACATCACACTTAAAAAACTTTACAATAACATTCGCACTTACCAAATCAGAGTTCTGGACGTTTGTTGATTTCTTTGTTGGTTTTGTTTTCCGAAAATATCTACCTTGTATCAAAAGGAACAAGTACAAGTGTGTGGCACTTTTTCAAGCGATGGACACTTTGTTTCCTAAAGTTGCTCCCGCACCCACATGAAGCCCCAGTGCGTGTGCGCGCCCGTAAGTGACGCAACACTTCCCTTGCTTAGCTCATGAATATTAATTAGGCAGCGCTGACGCTGCTCAGAGACCTTCCTGGAGAGACCACCGTGCAATAGCGTAATTAATATTATCATGAGCCCAGCCTCCGCTATGCAAATCTTCTGCCTTTCAGCCAATCAGAAAGGATCATCGGTTGAACGTCCCGTTACGTGCTTAATATTCATGAGCTAAGCATTCGTCATAGTAGGATGAGTCCCTTTGCGCGAATTCTTCTGTTCAGAACGCACGAAAATAGCTTCAAATTGATTTAACTAGTGGTTTCTGCACCTAAAATAATGTTTAAAATAGGTACAAATTGTGCAACAGGCTCTCGAGCGCGTTCAAAGCTGTAAGTGGGTGTGTACTGTCACCTGGTGGTGGAAAATGTCAAAGGTACATGATAATTTGCATTGTTAAAAACAATATTTTTGGTTCTTAATTTGCTGTGTTGTCAGCTTCAGCATTAATTATGCAAGAGATAATTAATGAGTCTCAGCAACAGATAAACACTGCTGAGAAAAGCACGTTATACCTCTTTATTAATTTTATTTGTATAATTATATATATATATATATATATATATATATATATATATATCTATATATATATAGATATATATACACACACACACACACATACATACATACACACACACATATATATATTATTTTTTACATTTTTATATATATTTTTAACTTAAATTTTACTTACTGGAAACTTTTTTAATTATATCAAAATGATTTATAATTTTTTTGTTGATTTTAAAGGATAAAAATCTTGCAGATTCTGCAGAGATGCAAGCTTCATTTAATAATTTTTCATTTTAATTTTTATAATTTTAATTTTGTAACTTTTTTAAAATATTACCATTACTTATTTTATCATTTTTTACATTTGTATTAATTTATTTTTTCAATGATGAACATCTTGAAGATTCTGAAAGGATGTGAGCTTAATTTAACGTTATTTTTTAAATATTATCAAATATATATATATATATATATATATATATATATATATATATATATATATATATATATATATATATATATATATATATGGTGGAATCTTTTTATTTATTAATTGAGTCAATAAGGCATTTTATTAAGGATCTTTTAGTGACACTATTTCCAAAGTATATGGAAATAACAAGCTTTTTTTTAAAAAAAAAATAATTTTAATTTTGTAATTTTTAAAAAATATTACCATTACTTATTTTATTATTTTTTACATTTGTATTAATTTGTTTTTTCAGTGATAAACATCTTGCAGATTCTGGAAGGATGTGAGCTTAATTGAATTTTTTAAATGTTATCAAATATATATATAATGGTGGAATCTTGTTTATTTATTAATTGAGTCAATAAGGCATTTTATTAAGGAGCTTTTAGTTACAATAACAAGCATTTAACACAGGCACATTCAGACTCTTGTTAGGCGTCAGTTTTTGTTTGCAGATGCATGTTGCTGTGCTTGTTGGGTAGTTTCCGCTCTCTGCTCCTCTGGGTCAGGCCTGAGGTCTTGATCTGGTGCATATTGATTAAATGGTGCAGCTGGAGGTTTTCTGGGTGCCTCAAATACAGGCCTGTAGATATACACACCTCCCACCACTCCAACCAGAGTAGCAAATGCAATCTGATGAAAGGGAACCAGTCTTCCAAACATGATCTTCTCTTATGAAGAGTCCACAAGAGAAACAAGACATCCCACTGATGAAAAGAAAAAAGGTTTATGAAACGTTACTGTACTCAATGGCATTCTGTATTGTGTTGTATACCTGCTGTTTCCAGTCTTTAGAGTATGCATACATGAAGTACACTAACTGCACAAATACTAGCATATGGATGACGAAATTAAATAACATTCAACACATGTATATCTTATTTTTTTTGTAATTAATATCTCTCCCACTCACCGTGATGTTTTCAGTCTTTTATTATAACCGAGAAGAAACACATGTGCAGACCATAACTTACTACGGCAGCTCGCGCAGGCCAAATGCGACGTACATTTTCGCTTTTTTAATTTTTTTTTTTTACATATTTTTTATAATAAGACGTGTCAAACCCCATTTATATAAATCTTGAAACACGTTTAGATTAGTTTAAAATCATTCACTTTTTCTCGTTAAAAGTCTGTTGTTACGCCCTCATTAAATATTCATGAGGTCACGCGCGACGTCACCACCCAAACACGGAAATAAACGCGCCTCAGAATGAACACACGCGGCTGGAGTTAAAATGCGAAAGTGTAAACCCCATCAGAGGCTCATGTGGAGACATGGAGAAGATTCGAGAGCGCTTCAAGCAGAAGTCTTCGTGTGAATCAGTGAGACTGAGGAAGAGGAGCTCCATGCTCTACAGCACAGACCACAAACACTCAGTGAGAGTCTGACTCTGCCAGCATTAGCCTTACTTTACAGATAAACCTGTTTTCATGAGAAGACAAGTCATAATTACTCATCTTTAAACAATACTAATAGAAAAATAAAGCCATGTTAAATTCTAGGACCTGTAAACATGAATATTCAGATTTTCTTTAGTGCTGTAATTTTCTGTCTTAATATCTCAAGCAGTTTTGTGTACATGCAGTTATTTGAAATGATTAAATTAATCACGAAACAGAAATAAAATACAAGTTCAGGTAACCCAAAATCAAACGATATGAGACGATGCATTTTATTTCTTAGGACTATTAAGATTTTTTGCATGGTGACATTATTATTATTATTATGATAATTAAGTAGATTTTCCTCACAAAGTCCTCTTTTCCACTTGCTAAAAAAATTTAAAATATATATTTAAATAGTTTTGTTTCTTAATATAAATTTAAATTGTATTCATCATATAAATTATTACTTTTCAGTGGTAATTTATCAGTCGTGGTTGTACGTCTTGCACTGAAGTTATTCATAAAATGTATTTATGCACTTATTTTAATCATAAAAATGAATAAATGTGTCTTTTTAAAATTTCTTTCTGCATTCTGTCCCCCTAAATTCTCACTGCTGCCTAATAAAAATTAAAAATGTATATTTAAATTGTATTTATCATATATGTATTGCATTTAAATTGTACAGTATATATCAAAGATGATAGTATATCTTGCAATGAATTTAATACGCTGTTAATGAGAATTTGGGGAATGTATAGATCTAATAAGACTCAAACTTGAACCAAAATGAAAAGTAAAACAGCATTATATAGTTATTAATCAGCATAATATTGTTCTCTGACGGGTGTTTGTTCCTGCAGGTGTTTGTGCCGCGTGTCTTCCAGGCGCTGCTGGCTGCGTACGCCGACGTGAAGCTGTACAACCTCGTCCTGCGGTGGGAAACTCCAGATGTGGCCAGATGGACAGTAAGACGACGATCTTAAAGGGATGGTTCACCTAAAAATTAAAAATTGCTGAAAATGTGCCGTCCAAGATGCAGATGAGTTTGTTTCTTCATGAGGTTTGGAGAGATGTAGCATTGCATCACTTGCTCTGCAGTGAATGGGTGCCGTCAGAATGAGAGTCCAAACAGCTGATCACAATAATCCACAGCACTCCAGTCCAGCAGTTAACATCTGGAGAAGACAAAAGCTGAAACAAATCCAGCATTAAGACGTTTTTAACCCCAAACCATTGCTTCCTGTTAAAACGCGAGTCCATAATCCACAAAAACGCTTCCACCAGTGGAAAAAAATCCATCTTCTGTTCTCCTCTCACATCAAATCCAACCACATATTTGTTTAGAGCTGTTTTGGCTTGTGACCGGTGCTTGATCGGTGCAGATTTCTCTCCTGATTCAGATCAGACGACTTTTTCACTGTACAAAAAATTATTAGGGATTGATGGAAAGTTTGAAGTTAAAAACGTCTTAATCTTGGATTTGTTTCAGCTTTTGTCTTCTCCAGATGTTAACTGCTGGACTGGAGTGCTGTGGATTATTGTGATCAGCTGTTTGGACTCTCATTCTGACGGCACCCATTCACTGCAGAGCAAGTGATGAAATGCTACATTTCTCCAAATCTGATGAAAAACCAAACTCATCTTCATCTTGGATGCACATTTTTAGCAAATATAATGTTTTAGGTGAACTACTCCTTTAAGATGTTAGGCATTAGTTTGAATGCTTTCGTGCTGGTTTGACTCAGTTGTGCTGTTTTCTGTCAGTATTTCTGTCAGCTGTGTTCAAGCTGAAGCTCATCACACGGCGATGCTTTCCCATTGCGTAAATGTTGCATTTGTTTCCACGTGTAATTTACAGTCTGGATGATGCTGGTGATGATCTGCGTTAGTCTACTGTATATTCACTGATGTTTCCATCGTGTGTGCAGGGCTCTTGCACTGGGTGTCTCAACACTAATAGACTCCGTGTTCTACAGAAAGGTATTTTTTAATTTTATGTTTTGTGTATTGTGACTTGTATACTTATAATGTGTTTAGTTCTAGTGAAAAGAGCCTAAAACGACAAATGCATTATTCTTTATTTCTAAACACTACCTATTTAGAGTGAAATAGATCATGCTCAGGTCATATTTCAACCCAAAAAGACAAAACTAGTTATTTTAGTATTATTTATGTACTATTATTTGGAATTCACTGTTTTTATGTTTACAGTTTTCATTTTAACTTTAGTTTTAGAAATTTTTATTAGGTTGAGTTTTTTTATTATTTCTTTTTAGCTTTAATTTTTAATATTTTAATGTAGCTTTTGTTTTTTTATTTCAGTTTTAGTAATTGTAGCACTTAAACTTTTTGTTTTTATCTAAAAAAATAAAACATTTTAACACTATCTTTTTTCCAATTTATTTTTAATAAACTTTTTTTGTTTGTTTTTTAGTTAATAACAGCTACAAATAATGAACTGCACTTTTCATAAAAATAATAAATTATGATGTGTGTTACTAATAAAAATATATAGAAGTTTAAAGATATGTTACCAAAAAAAAAAAAACATTTAAACATCTGGACGCTTCGTGGTGAAACGAATTAGGGAGTAAAATGTGGTTAATTTTCGTTATGCAAAATTATAATTTGTGGGTTAAATATGCACTGGACTTGTTTTTTTACAGTCTTCATGTGATTCCCACTTTTTTTAATAAAAGCAAGAAGCTTTCAGGCACAGACTGAAGTGTGAAGTTGATCGTTTTCAGCATCATTACGCTCACACTGTCTGTATTTCTGAAGTGGATCCTGGTCCAGTGGAACTTCCTGAAGTTTAACGTGCTGCACAATGTGGCGGTGTTTTACGGAGCTCATCCGTGGCACTGGTACTTCACTCAGGGTCTGCCGGTCGTGCTCGGCCGGCACCTTCCTCTCTTCCTGCACGGATGTTCGCTGGCTACCAAAAAGCACAGAATCCTGGTGATAACCGTCTTATGGACTACAGCCATTTACATGTGCACTGAGACACAAAGTTTTTTTTTATGCTCATCAAGGCTGCATTTGTTTGATCAAAAATACAGGAAAAATATTATGATGTAAAATAACGTTTTTCTATTTTAATATACATTAAAATGCAATTTATTCCTGTGATGTGCAGCTGTATTTTCAGCATCATTACTCCAGTCTTCAGTGTCACATGATCTTCAGAAATCATTCTAATATACTGATTTATTTTCAGTTGTGCAGCTTAATATTTTTTTTGGAACCTGATACCTTTTTCAGGATTTTTCAGGATTCTTTGTTGAAAGGAAAGTTAAAAAGAAGAGCATTTATTTAAAATAGAAATATTTTCTAACAATATACACTACAGTTCAAAAGTTTGGGGTCAGTAAATTTCTATTTTTCCTTTTTTTGAAAGAAATTAAAACTTCTATTCAGCAAGGATGTGTTAAATTGTTAAGAAGTGATAGCAAAGATTTATATTGTTAGAAAATATTTATATTTTGAATAAATGCTTTTTTCTTTTTTCTTTTTTTTTTACATTTTATTAATCAAAGAATCCTGAAAAAAGTATCACAGCTTCCAAAAAAATATTTGGCAGATTTGATAATATCTAATAATAAATCAGCATATTAGAATGATTTCTGAAGGATCATGTGACACTTTATACTGGAGTAATGATGATGGAAATTCAGCTTTGCATCACAGAAATAAATTATATTTTAGAGGATATTAAAATAGAAACCATTATTTTATATTGTAATAATATTTTACAAGATTAGGTTTTTTTTCTGTATTTTGATCAAATAAATGCAGCCTTGATGAGCAGAAGAGACTTCTTTAAAAAACATGTTTGACCGGTAGTGTACACAGAGATAACATTGGACGAGCATGCAAAAATCTATTTTATTTAGCTCATTAAATATGTTTTGCAGTTTGCTTGCACACAAGGAGTTCCGGTTTGTTTATCCAGTGCTGCCACTCTGTATGATATTTAGCGGTGAGTGCACGAACATTAAGCCGTTTGTGTAGATTTGAAAGCGTTCGGAAGGTCTTCATGCGTTTGCATTGACAGGCATGTCTTTAGCGAAGCTGCAAGCATGGAGGAAACCTGCTGCTGCTGCTCTTCAGTCTGATTCCAGCGTTATATACGGGTTTAATTCAACAGCGTGGACCTCTGGACGTCATGCATGACCTGCAGCAACTGTGTGACGTCAGCGACTCTCAGAGCTCACCTGAGCTGCTGTTCCTCATGCCGTGTCACTCCACACCGCTCTGCAGGTGACCATCTACATCTATGCGTATCATATTTGATACTTGAGGCTTTTATGGCTCATATAGTCAGAATATGTAGTAAAAACATCTCACTATTATTCAAAGGGCCAAACTGATCAAAAATATGCAATTTGGTGCAGGTGCTGATATTTATATGGTAAAAGTAAGATGAAATTCTGATGCTTTTTATGTACATCAGAGAGATATTTATAACAGTGCAGCAGATAGTTACATAAAATGATATAAAATATTACTCATCTCTCTATATCTCCAATAATGTCATTTAAATGCATAGTTGGTGCACTATAATGCATTATAACAAATTATGAATAACTTTATAATTCATTATATCTTTTCATAAATAATCGTAACTATTGTAATATTTAAAATGCATTTTAATATCTGCAGATTCCTTGTTGAATCTGAAATTGGTCGTTTGTCAAATGCATTATACGTACAGTACAGAGCAAAAGTTTGGAAACATTACTATTTTTAATGTTTTTGAAAGAAGTCTCTTCTGCTCATCAAGGCTGCATTTATTTAAAATACAGAAAAAACAGTAATATTGTGAAATATTATTACAACTTAAAATAATAGTTTTGTATTTCTATTTGAATATACTTTAAAAAAAAAAATTTATTCCTGTGATGCAAAGCAGAATTTTCAGCATCATTACTCCAGCCTTCAGTGTCACATGTAACATCCAGTCTATCACATGATCATTTAGAAATCATTCTAATATTCTGATTTATTATGAGTGTTGGACACAGTTCTGCTGTCTAATATATTTGATGAATAAAAGGTTAAAAAGAACTGCATTTATTCAAAAATTCTAATAATATATATTCTAATAATATATTTTCTTTATCAATTTAACACATCCTTGCTGAATAAAAGTATTGATTTTATTTAAAAAAAAGAGAAAAAAAAATTACTGACCCCAAATTACTGACCAGTAGTGTATATTGTTATTACAAAATATTTGTATTTTAAAAACATAGCTTCTTTATTTTTTTATTTTACTTTTTATTCATCAAAGTATTCTAAAAAAGTATCACATGTTCTGAAAAAATATTAAGCAGCAGAACTGTTTCCAACTTTGATAATGAATCATCATATAGAATGATTTCTAAAAGGATCATGTGATAATGATCCTAAAAATTCAGCTTTGCATCACAGAAATAAATGATAATTTAAAGAATAATAAATTTAAAAACAATTATTTTAAATTGTAATAATATATCACAATATTAAATTTTTTTTTCTGTATTTTTTGATCAAGTGTATAATGATTAAAACAACAAAATAAACTTACATAAAAAAAATAAAAAACAGTAAATTAACAAACTTTTGGTCTGTACTGTACATTCTAAAGGTGTCAAAGTGAGTAGATAAGAATTGTAGATGAGATCATACGTTGCATTACAAGGCATAATTAATGCATTAAAAATGAATTACAATGCATTATATATGAAGGCTCCAAGTAAAGTGATATCTCAGATCTCCCATCTCAGTCCACGTTACCTTCACATATACTGCTGTTCGACTGCCTGGAGAAGGTAGAAGATCCCAAACAATGAAGTGCAGTTGCATCACATCACTAAATGTTTACACAGTTTGCAAAATAATAATACGTGCGCACTTACTTTTAGAGGTTTGATCAAACACCGAGTCTGTTTCGTTCTCTTTCAGGAGATTTCATCATTCCTGGAGGAAAACCGATTTGCCAAAAAAGCTGAAATATTCCACACTCATTTTCCTGAAGGTCGCGTGGGAAGGAACATATTGATATACACGAGAGGATCTGAACTGAAGACTAAATAAAGTTGAATTTTAACTCTCTTAGATGCAGAGTTTTTTATTTCACGCTCATCAACGCTTATCCAGTGTAAGATCCAGGTCTATTTCAGCTCAAAGCAGGAGGACAATCATCAGTGAAGCAGTGAAAGACTTTTATTCTAGACTTTAAGTGCAACATTAAGCAGCTTAGGTGCATTTGTGTGCAATTACATTAAATCGTTTCCAAACAAGGAATGTAATTAAGCCGACAGCCACACAGACAAGAAAAAGAGGGGAAAATAGTGAAACTAAATCTTAAATCATACCTTCTACAGATGTGCATGTTCAAATAAAACCGCTACGGCAGAAACTCGTCAAACCAGATTACTTCAAAGTTATTTTTTATATTAAAGATCAATGTTTTCAACAATCTTTTAAATCTACTGAACTTTTCAGATGAAAATAATTTCAATATCATGTATTTTGGTATTGGTTATTTGGTCCTAAGCAAAATGAAACATACATTTCTGTTCTGATCTAGTTTTATGATCAAGTTTTTTTGTTTAGAAACATTCATAATTAATTTAAATTCAACAAAATAAAGTGCTTTTTTTTTTTTTTTTTTTTTTAGGTAAGTAATTAATTTCCAATTCTTTTTGCATAACTTCAGGGAATGGGGAACATAAATATGCCTTAAAAATACCTAGAATTAATTCTAATCTGCTAAAAAGTGCAGTTTGGATGCACCGCAGTGCAGAAAGAGAAACACACTAGAAATCATTCAACATTCACTGTGCAAAAAAAAAACCTTCTCCAGGACAAAACAAACAAATTAGGAGCAATATTAAGAAGTACTGAAATGTTTCTTCTAATATTTGGGATCGAAGGGCATGGGACCCAGCTCTATTTTGACATCCGCGAACTGTCGGTTGGGGTCGCGTCCTGATTGGCTCCATTTCTTGGCTCTCTGAGGGCGAGGCCGAGGCTGATGTTGCTTCCTCTGTTGCCGCTGACAGTGACGCCACGCCTTGCCCTTCGACCCCGGCCCTTGGAAGGGTCGACTGCAAATTTACAAACAGGACATTGTTTAGGGTTTGCCACAAAGCCTCATGCGTGGTTGACTCATGCGTACGCTAAATGCATACCATACTGTTTCTCAGACAAACAAAAAAAAAAAAAACAGATACCAAAAAGCAAACTAACAACAAAACAAGTTATCACAAAAATTATTACAGACAAGAAGAAATCACCCGTTACTGACCAACCCTAGCTCTGCACACGCTGCCATTCGCCATGCTATCAGACAAGCTTTTGCATTTTAATGGAAAGTCTACAACTGTATATAATATAAAACTACTATTTTTTTTTATTAGTTTTGAACATTATTATTCAGAAATTATCTCTAAAATACAATAAATGTTGCTTTTATAATAGTGACACAATATTATTTTTCCAAATTATTTTGATCAGATGTAATATTCTATTTGTTGTATTTTTTTCAAATGCTAAACTTATATTCATAACGTTATCAGACAAGCTTTTACATGTTAATATAAGTATATATGTCCATATACAGTATATGTCTATATTAGGGTTGTGACAGTGAGGTTCATTGGGGTTTCTCTTTTCCTCACTTTCCTTCACTTTTATATAACTTTTATATAAAGTTTTGAATTTACTGCAATTCTGCATCAATTGCTTAAATGGACAACAACAAAACGGTGCAACTCACTTATATTAAACACAGAACTTTTGTTCAAACCGAATAAAAATACACCATGCTATAGGGCCTAATATAAAATAAATGTTACACTTATATATATATATATATATATATATATAAAAACACAAATAAATACGAAACATAGAACGTTTATTAGCATGAGTAAAAAAAAAGCTTGGAGGCACGGCATACACCTTGATGTAAAATAAAATAAGTTACACAAAGTTTAAATACAGTAAAACCCAGCAAACACTAACCAAATAAATAAAAGAAATAAAAAATCACTTTAAATAAACGGTAAAAGTCAACAGCCTTTTCAAAATCTAAAATATTGCCAAACAGGTGCATTTTGTTTCAAAACTAAATCTTAACCTTTAATTGTAGTGTCTATTCTCTAACTGAAATAAATGATTTTTTTTACTATAAAAAAATCTACCGCTGTGGGCAGTGATGCAAACGGGATTTTGCGGCTTAAGACCGGTAACATCGACTATCGCAGCAAGCCTTGTCTATATGAATGATTTGTGTGTTTTAATAGTCTAAATCTTAAAATAAATAAATTAGTCTAAATCTTAAAAATACAATAAATGTTCTCTTCTAACAGTGACACAAGGTATTCATAGAGGACAGTATTTATTTCCAAATTTATTTATTTATTTATTTCTAAAAAATATATATATTTTTTGTATTTAAATGTTATTATAATGCTATGTTGTTAATTAATTGTTGTTAAATAATTAACAAAAACCACAACTATTTAAAATAATTTTTTAAATAAAGCTGAAATAAAATAAATATTAGATGAAGCTAAACTTGAAAGGCTTTAAAATTTGAAATTTTGCTTTGGCAACTAACTGAAATAAAGTAATTTTAAGTTGAAGAATTAAAATGACAAAATATAAAAATTTAATAGAAATATAAAATAAAATTATATTTTTTTGAATTTTAAAAATGAAATAGAAACGTTAAAATAGAAATGACAAAAGCACAAAATTACTTTAAATGAAAACAGAAAATATAAAAATAAATTATAATCCAAAATGTTAATTAATACTATGTAAAAAAAAAAAAACACTAAAATAAATCAACACTAAAAATAAATAAGTAGTGTAACTTAATTTAATTTACATGTGGATTCAGATCATTTAAGTGTTGATAATTATTAAAGTTGCCACAGGGAATGTGTTGTAGATAGTGTTGCAAAGAGGTGGAAAAATTTTCAGAAGTTTCTGAAAATTCCTGAAATTTCCCCCCCAAAAAAAATCCTGGAAAGTTTCCAAAATTTCTGGAACGTTTTGGAAACTTTCCGGAAATCTTCCACTTTTTTTTTTTTTGCAACCCTAGTTCAAGAAACGTTAAAAACACATTACTGCATAATTTAACAACGTCTTTAATAAAAAAAAAAAACATTAAGCAAGCATCAGTAAATAAGGGGCGGAGCTTAATTAAGGATCAATTCCTGATCAAGAAAATGAAGTCATATGCAAATTATGCCGAGTTAGATTATAATTTCACTAGCTGGATCTCTGAATAAGATTATTTTGACACCACAAAACAGCTTACCTCGGCCCAAAGTATTTTAAATAGGTATCTCCAAATATGTGGCGGTATATGTAGTCGTCCAGATCCTCGAACACGTCGTCGCTGAGGCTGTGATATTCGTCCATTTCCTCGAGGTAATCCTCAACGCCGCTGACGAAGTCCGTAAACAGCATCTGGTCGTGAATGAAGACGCCGTTAAGAAGGGAATGGAAGAAATTATCGATGAAGCTCTCCAGCTCCCTCCAGTGGTGGAAATGCCCCACTTCTTTATGCAAATAGCTGCGCAGGAGCTCGTTAACTCGTCGGCGCGGGATGGGATCCATGGCCTTGTTGAACAGACTCATGGACTCCTGATAGGCGCAGTCGAACACTCCCGAACAGCCTTTGGGCGGCGTCTTCTGTCCCGTGGTGCTGTGGTCTCTCTGAGCGCCGGGTTTGCGCGTGTTGCGATCGGCGTGAACGGAGTCGCTGGTCGATTTGCGAGGATGTCGGTGTAAAGGTTTCTGCGCCTGCCAGTCTTCGGCGCGCTTGTTTCCGTGCTCCTGCCGAAACGTGTGATGCTCGGGTTTGGCGTCGTGAAATTTCTTCGGATGCCTGAAGACGTTCGAAGCCGAGTCTTTAAAATGCCTGAACGTCGATTTAACGGAGTCGGAAAACTTCCGGAGGTTTTCCTTCACCGCCTCTTTGGCTTTCTTGATCTGCTCCTTGTGATGGTGCACAAACTCCTTAGTGGAGTTCTTCACCGCGTCGAAGGTTTCCTTCACTTTTCCCAGCATCCCATCCTTGGGAATCTTGGTCTTCATGTCCCGGTCGCCCTTCGCTCTCTCCTCCTTCGACTCCACGTACAGTCTCTCCCAAAGATCGGAGCGCTGCTGCTCGAACTTCAACTTGTTCTCGAGCTCCTGCAGTCGCGCCTGCAGGTCTTCGGTCTCGGGATCCGTCTTGCTCTCGATGTCCTCCTCTTTCCTCATTTCCTCCAGTTCCTCCTTCAGCTTGTCTGTCACTTTCCGTTCCTTATCGAGCTCTTTCCGCAGCTCCTGGGCTTCGGCCATCAGCGCTTCCCGTTGGCTCATGAAGCTGCGTGCTTTCTGTTTCTCCTCCTGTAGGTGGCCCTTCAGTCGCTCGTTTTGGGAGAGGATGGAGTCGGCCCCGGCTCCTCGCTCCTCTAACTCTCGTATCTGTCCCCGCAGGGACCGCAGCTCCTCCTGCAGAGCCGACAGAGACGCCTCTCCTCGCTCCAGAGTGACTTTAAGATGCTGGTTCTCCGTGGTCAGGTCTTTCTGCCGAGACTCCATTTGGCTTTTGGTTTGCGTCAGCTGCACGTATAAATCTTGTCTTTGGGCCTGTGTTTTCAAACAGGAAGCCGAACTGTTACTGTTGCCATTTCCCATGAATTTTCAAGTATTCACTTTATGTTTGAACGTGGAATTAAGCTATTATTTTAATATCCGAGACTTCTGATGCATTAGCATTAGATAAATAACTAAAAGCATATCATGAAAATAACACGATAAAGCAGCATAACATACAGTATTGTTCAAAATAATAGCAGTACAATGTGACTAACCAGAATAATCCAGGTTTTTAGTATATTTTTTATTGCTACATGGCAAACAAGTTACCAGTAGGTGCAGTAGATTCTCAGAAAACAAACAAGACCCAGCATTAATAATATGCACGCTCGTAAGGCTGTGCAATTGGGCAATTAGTTGAAAGGGGTGTGTTTAAAAAAAAATAGCAGTGTGGCATTCAGTGAGGTCACCAATTTTGTGAAAAAACAGGTGTGAATCAGGTGGCCCCTATTTAAGGATGAAGCCAGCACTTGTTGAACATGCATTTGAAGGCCTGAGTCGTTCAAGACATTGTTCAGAAGTACAGCGTACTTTGATTAAAAAGTTGACTGGAGAGGGGAAAACCTATAAAGAGCTGCAAAAAAATTATAGGCTGTTGAGCTAAAATGATCTCCAATCCCTTAAAATGGAGAGCAAAACCAGAGAGACGTGGAAGAAAACGGAAGACAACCATCAAAATGGATCGAAGAATAACCAGAATGGCAAAGGCTCAGCCAATGATCAGCTCCAGGATGATCAAAGACAGTCTGTAAGTACTGTGACAGTTAGAAGACGTCTGTGTGAAGCTAATCTATTTTCAAGAATCCCCCGCAAAGTCCCCTCTGTTAAAAAAAAGCATGTGCAGAAGAGGTTACAATTTGCCAAAGAACACATCAACTGGCCTAAAGAGAAATGGAGGAACATTTTGTGGACTGATGAGAGTAAAATTGTTCTTTTTGGTCCAGGGCAGACAGTTTTGTGAGACGACCCCAAACTCTGAATTCAAGCCACAGTACACAGTGAAGACAGTGAAGCATGGTGGTGCAAGCATCATGATATGGGCATGTTTCTCCTACTATGGTGTTGGGCCTATTTATCGCATACCAGGGATCATGGATCAGTTTGCATATGTCAAAATACTTGAAGAGGTCATGTTGCCTTATGCTGGAGAGGACATGCCCTTGAAATGGTTGTTTCAACAAGACAACGACCCCAAACACACTAGTAAACGAGCAAAGTCTTGGCTCCAAACCAACAAAATTAATGTTATGGAGTGGCCAGCCCAATCCCCCGACCTTAATCCAATCGAGAACTTGTGGGGTGATATCAAAAATGCTGTTTCTGAAGCAAAACCAAGAAATGTAAATGAATTGTGGAATGTTGTTAAAGAATCATGGGGTGGAATAACAGCTGAGAGGTGCCACAAATTGGCTGACTCCATGCCACACAGATGTGAAGCAGTTTTAAAAAACTGTGGTCATACAACTAAATATTAGTTTAGTGATTCACAGGATTGCTAAATTCTAGAAACAAAAACGTTTGTACAAAATAGTTTTGAGTTTGTACAGTCAATGGCAGAAACACCCATTTCAACTAAACACACATCTCAAACAATCGCACATACTAACAATCCTGCATATTATTAATTCTTCTTATAATCTGTTTTCTGAGAATCTACTGCACCTACTGGTAACTTGTTTGCCACGTAGCAATAAAAAATACACTTAAAAACCTGGATTATTCTGGTTAGTCACATTGTACTGCTATTATTTTGAACAATTCTGTACTGTTTGTGTACAAGTAAAATAACTAGAAGTGAATGACACCAGAAGTCTCGCATATTTAAAAATAAGGTAGATACAACCAGAAGGGTTATTCAGCCATAAAAAAATAAATAATTGTATTTTACTTCAGCCAGTGTTATTTTAATATAATTGAGATAGTATTACAGGTTTAAAATACATTTTGAATTAGTTTTTGTTTTTGTATTTTTTTATTTTCATTTTTGTTGCGTGCTTTTGTCATTAATCATCACTTTTTTAAAATGTCTATATAGTTCTTATTAAATTTTATTTTAGTTTTAGTAATTTTAGAACATCAGATTAAACTAAATGAAAATGAGAAAGGTTCTTTTATATGTATATATATTTTTTTTAAAACTAATGTTTATTTTATTTAAACTAACAAAAATGTTTTTTTTTTTTTTTTTTTATGGTTTTTGGGATAGTTTTGGTTAACTATGAAACCCTTCTTTCAACTAGTTGTGAGGGCAACACTTCCCCGTTTTTCTTGATGTACTAAAACGCCGCGCGCATAACTAAACTGAAAACTAAAATCAGTGACTAATTAAAACCATAAAATACTACAAAATTACTAAAACTTTAACTAAAACTAAACAAATCGGAAAATCAGAAAATACAAAAATTGTGTGTATATATATCAAATCATGAACCCCCGTTTGGGAAAGCTGTGATAAATGATGTCACTTCCTGAAGGATGAGTATTTTAAGTGTTTTTTTTTTCAAGCACTTTTTGAGGAAATCGATCTACAAATGACTTAACTATTATAGTATCTCAATGATACTAGAACAACACTGACGAACAGTAAAAATTGGTGAATTTTGTTGCAGCCATACTTTGCTTTCCGTCGCCCCCCAAAACACGAGAGATTTTGAGAGGAAACAATAATGCATTCAGGTTACCTGTAACTCTTCCCTGTTTTGACTCTGAGATGTTGGTTTTCTTTAGTTATCTTATCCATCACGTTCATGAGGGACATCACCATGTCTTGCTTTTCCTCTAGGTCTTCCTTGAGATTCTCAACCACTTCCTAAACGTATGGAGACTGACGTGAGAATGACGCCCAGGAAGAGCTACTCTACTGTTCAAAGCCTGGAGAATTTTTTAATGTTTGTTAAAGTCTCTTCTGCTCACCAAGGCTGCATTCATTTGATCAAAAATGCAGTAAAATGGCAAAATATTATTACTATTTAAAAAGACTGTTTTCTATGTGAATATATTGTAAAATGTAATTTATTGCTGTGATGCAAAGCTGAATTTTCAGCAGCCAACAGAAAGTTAAGAACAGCATTTATTTGAAAAAAAAAAAAAAATTTGTAACTTTTCAAAGGTCTTTACTGCTTTTAATCAAGTTAATGCATCCTTCCTAAATTAAAAGTATAAACTGCTTCAGAAATAAAGAAAATCATATATAATGCTCATCTAAAACTACATAAAACTAGTTAAGATTTATAAAAGATTAATAATTAGCAATAACAGACATACATTAGACTGAGCCAGGGAATGTAAAAAAAGCCCAACAACAACAATTTAGCATAAGTGATTTAGATATAAAATAAACAAGCACAAGAGTAAGACAAAGGACACTAAATCTCAGCATCTAAAGCTGAATCTGAGAGGAAATTATCAGCAGAAAAGCTACAGGACAATAAAAGCTGAAACAAAGTTCACCAATGAGAACGAAAGGAGAAATCAGAAAACACAGAGAGCTATTTCCAGAAAACTGGATTCAAACTTTAGTTGAATGCTCATATTATCCCTCTCTGGTGTAAAATGAGTGTTTGAATGAGTAACAAAGCTTTTCTCTCAGAAGTAAAGCTCAGTGTGTGGATTGTGACTGACGGACCTTACTTACAACATCCAGCTCTCTCTTACACGGCGCTTCCAGCTCATTCACGCGACTCTTTTCCACGATCCTCTGCCTCTCCTGAATCTGGACTGTGCCTGGAGCGCACACACACACACACACACACACACACACACACACACACACACACATACACACACATACACACACACACACACACACACACACGCACGCACACATTCTGGTTCAGTAAGGAAAATTACAATCTAGAGTTCCACTTTAGATCATTTAATCCCTTATAATGCAATTAAAATCTGTATATGATTTTTGCATTCCAGGTCCGATTGGACCCCAAAGAATCATTGCTTAATAAAACAGTCATAACTTAATATTTTTTAACTAAAACCATACTGTATCTGATAAGCAACTTCTCATTAATGAGTGGATGGAGTTCTGAATGTTACTATGTTTTCACTGCCTTTAATTTTAAAATTTAAGAAATGCTTTGAAATTTAAAATTACATATGAACCAAACCAAAAAAAAACTATGAAGCAAAATACATAAATATTTTTTTTATTTTTTTTGAGAAATCTTATTTGAATATATCACTGTATGATATTTATAAGAACATATAAACTGAGAATTTCTAGTATTAACCCGCTGGAATGAATGGAATTTAACTCATGGTTGCTAGAAAACCCCACATATTAATAAAAAAAAAAATCAAAAACAACATAAATGTTACTCTGAAAAGTTTTTGACCAAAATAAATTCATATTACTTGAATAATCTTTCACTTTCAGATGAAAAAAATAAATCAATTTTTCATGCTGAAATGGTTGGTCAACAGGTGTGAAAAAAAAAAGAATGATGTGCATTTTGAGGGTTAATAAGAAGAGCACGTGAATAAGACAGACTCACCGTAGAAGTGTCCGAAGCCCATGCTGATGGCGATGAGCAGTGCTAGCAGGATGCATTTGTTCAGGGTGCCGCTGACGGGACCCTGATTCTGCCGAGCAGCACGGCCCTCCGGATGGACTGCTAGCCCCTCAACAGCCTGATGTAGAATCACAAGCAGCGTTTCAGGACATGCACAATTAATGTTGGTGCTGACTAACATAAATGAGCTTTCAGAAGATCTTAGCTGAACAGTCTGAACAGGTCTTAATAAATCAATAATGTGTTGCATCAAATATGTCCATCGTTTCCAGCCAAAGTATTTTTATTTTTTTAAATATTTTTAATTTTGAATTTATATTTATTGGTATCATTATTATATCTTTGAATAAAAATGTTATCTATTTACATTAAAACAGTGCAGTACACACAATTATTTGTAATTATTTGTAAACCATTTCTATAAATAATCATGAGTAAAACCATAAACAAATTTTTTGTCATTTGAAATAAAATAAACTTTAACTGAAATAAAATTAAATAAAATTACATTAAATAAAATTAAATAAAATTAAAAACCCTAAAACTTAGTTGGCTAGGGAATATTTCTCATTTTCATTTAGTTTAACTTGATATATTAAAATAACTAAAATTTATATATATATAATTAAAAAATTATTAATCAACTAAAACTACAATAAAATTAGAATGAAAACACAAACAAATTACTAAAAAAAATAACCGTCTTTTTATACTAGGATTTAGGGCTGCACGATTATGACAAAAATCATAATTGTCGATTATTCCTTTGAAACTGTAACTGACATTATTAATTCCGATTAAATGACTGATGTTTACACCTTTGTTTGAAGCGACTGCATGCCATATTTTTATATGAAAATAAACAAGCTGAAAAACTTTTATTGCTTTTCTATAGTATTAAGCCTCAAATGTCAACTATACATAGGATTGGTTTCTTCTTCTTTAAATAAAAAGGTACAAATATGCATGATATTATAATGATATACTAAAACTAAAATGAAACCAATGGAAAGACCCTTAAGATAACATGTAGGAAGAAAAAAAGCATCATAAGCATGCAGAATAACATAAGTGGACTTTGAACGATTAATTGCTGCTTTGAACGATTATGTAATTGTGGCTTCCGTAATCGAGATTAGAAATTCGTTCAATTGTGCAGCCCTAATAGGATTGTTTTTCAAGTGAAAGCATGTTAATGAATTTATATCTGTCATGTAGTAACATTATTAGTTGCAAATTAAAACAGCTAAAGTATTATGTTAAAATAAAATAATAATAATAATAAAATAGAAACTATTATTAATTGTATTTGTGTGCTCATATCTGATTTGTACTGAGTGGATGCTGGAGTGATGAGTTGTTTTGAGACGCAGCACCTCCTGCTGTCTCCTGTGGGGCTCCTGGGGGTCTCCAGGCTCTGAGCCGGCGGTGCTCCTCCTCACTCTGCGTCTCCTCACCACAGGACTGGCCTTCACCTCACCCTCCTCATCCTCATCCTCACTGCTGCTGTTACCGCCGTCTCGCTGCACGGGCTGATCCGCTGGGAAAACTGAGTATGGATAAAAACACACACAGCCCGAAGGAATTAATACACACACACACACACACACACACACACACACACACACACACACATACACATGGTGCTGACGTCCCATTGACGTCTGTTGTTCTTAAATTAAGCAAATTATAATTACCACTGGGAAGTGTGAAATAAATAAATAAATAAACAGCAGTAAATAACTATAGAAATAAATAAATTGCCAAAAGTAAATAAATAGCAATAAATACACAGCAAAAAGTAAATATATAAATAAATAGCAATCGATAAGTAACCAAATAAATAAATAAATGCATGCATAGAAATAAAATATGCATAAATAAACAGCAATAAGCAAGTAAATAAATAAATAGCAAAATAAATAAATAAATGTCAATACGTAATCAAATAAAACCAAATAGCAATATGTACATGACTGGATAAATAAATAGCAATAAACTAGTAAACTAAAATAAATAAAGAGTAAAAAAATATTATTAATAAAAATAAACTGCAGCAGATAGATATAATACATTAATAATAAATTAATAAAATAGAGATAAATAATTAACAATAAGTAAATATTGAAAGTAAGTTAATGAAATGAATAAATAGCAATATGTGAATGGATAGATAGATAGATAGATAGATAGATAGATAGATAGATAGATAGATAGATAGATAGATAGATAGATAGATAGATAGATAGATAGATAGATAGATAGATAGATAGATAGATAGATAGATAGATAGATAGATAGATAGATAGATAGATAGATAGATAGATAGATAGATAGATGAAGGTTATGTGAGGTTAACCTTTTTTGGGGAACAAATAGCATAACCTGCACACACACACAATCACTTTCTGACAAACGTCGTGTGCAGAGATGTCTCCTGTAACTCATTTCTGGTCACTTACAGCAAACACACGCTCGCAAAACACACTTCACATGCCACGATGCAGACCTGTTTACGCTAGCGCAACGAGCTAATCGACTAGACCAGCACACGACTGCTCCACAAACACAGCTGCAGGCCTAACGCTTTGTGAATGTCTGCTTTGTATTCTCTGCTAAGCTACTGGAAATACTTCACACAGAGGGAGGAAATGACTTAAGCACACTGGAAACACACCTGAAGGAACCAAGATCCTACAAACTCGTCCAGCAGGTCAAAAAGATGCATCTGATCACTTTTATTTAAGCGTAAGGGTCATTTTGTGTCAAATCAACCAATATTCAGAAAGTTCCCCGGCTCAAATGTTTGATTTTGTTATTTTATTTATTTATTTTTCAGAAGACAAACATAAATAGTGATGAAAGCCACAGATCACATGGTGGTAAAAATGACTTAAGAAAGACTGCAGCATAATTATGTTATTTTTCCACAGAGATTGGTCGATCTATTTGTGAAATCTGTTGACTTTAGCAATCTTTGTTGCATTATATGCCAACGATGACAGTTTAAAAATGGAAAAAAGGCGATTTTCAAGTTGGCATGTCTGTAACTCAAGAAGTATTAAAGATATCTTAATGCCATTTTAGATTTTGGGTCTTAAGTTAAGAGTATTAATGACATACTTTTCTTTCGGTATCTTCATTTTCCAGACCATGTATGGTTCAATTCCAGAGATACTGGGATCTCAATATGGTTGCAAGAGTAAACTGTTTAGTTTGGCCAAAAACTAAATGTGAAAATTTGGACTTCTGAGTCACATTGATATCCCCTTATATCTGGGATTGAATTATTCAGGGCTTTAAAAATTAAGATAACAAAAGAAACGTTTCTTAAGAATTAACATCTAAAAGGATATTATGATACCTTTTATACTTCTTGAGTTACAGGCACGCAAACTTTGGGAAAAGGTTATTTTTGGCACTCAGACAGGTATGTTCTATGCAATTGTTTTGATAAGAGAGAAACAAGATACATTTCTAGTTTCAGCGTGATTTGTTCTTCAGACATTCCTCTTTAAAATAAAAAAGTATCAGCTGTATGCAATGTGACCCACATTTGGTCTTAGACCACTGAAAATTTAACAATTTAATCAAGGAGACACACTGAAATGTGTCTGGAAAGCATATAGGGCCTTAAAATGAAGATACCAAAAGAAAACATTGTTAGGATATTTAGATATACAGTACAGGTCAAAAGTCTGGAAACATTACTATTTTTAATGTTTTTGAAAGAAGTTTCTTCTGCTCATCAAGCCTGCATTTATTTGATCAAAAATACAGAAAAAACAGTAATATTGTGATATATTATTACAATTTAAAATAATTGTTTTAAAAATGTATTATACTTTAAATTATCATTTATTTCTGTGATGCAAAGCTGAATTTTTAGGATCATTATCACATGATCCTTTAGAAATCATTCTAAGATGATGATTTATTATCAAGTTGGAAACAGTTCTGCTGCTTTTTTTTTCAGAACATGTGATACTTTTTTAGGATACTTTGTTGAATAAAAAGTAAAAAAAAAAAAAAAAAAGAAGCTATGTTTTTAAAATATAAATATTTTGTAATAACAATATACACTACTGGTCAGTAATTTGGGGTCAGTAATTTTTTTTTCTTTCTTTTTTTAAATAAAATCAATACTTTTATTCAGCAAGGATGTGTTAAATTGATAAAAAGTTATAGTAAAGATAATATATTATTAAAATATATATTATTAGAATTTTTATTTTTATTTTGAATAAATGCAGTTCTTTTTAACCTTTTATTCATCAAATATATTAGACAGCAGAACTGTTTCCAACACTCATAATAAATCAGAATATTAGAATGATTTCTAAATGATCATGTGATAGACTGGATGTTACATGTGACACTGAAAGCTGGAGTAATGATGCTGAAAATTCAGCGTTGCATCACAGGAATAATTTTTTTTTTTTTTTTTTTAGTATATTCAAATAGAAAACTATTATTTTAAGTTGTAATAATATTTCACAATATTAAATGTTTTTTTCTGTATTTTTTGATCAAATAAATGCAGGCTTGATGAGCAGAAGAGACTTCTTTCAAAAACATTAAAAATAGTAATGTTACCAAACTTTTGACTAATAAATTTGCTTAAATAATTCAAACAAAAAAACCATCAAAACAACAAGACTTGCATGCTTTGAGTTGAGACAGAATGACCCGATACTAATTAGCTCACAGTCTAGTCGAGAAATGGATTTACGACACAGTTGACAGCATGCAGAAATGTAGGTCAAACAAACACATTAATGTGGCTTTTTCACACACTTCACACGTGTTATTTACTCTCACAGCTATTGGCCGGGCATTTCATCAGCCAGGTTACTGTGGCAGAACCTATTTTTGCCACATCACTCACAAACACGCTCACGGTCCTCAGAGCTTTATCAGCATGCTGATCACAACACGCTCACGGTCCCATGTCAGAGCACCTGAGAGAGAGAGAGAGCTGTGCAGATGGCTGCCATATTCCCACAGCGTCCTGGAAAATCCCCATCTGCTCCAACACCAGTCTGCTGCTGCTCCGGGAAAGAGACGAACATGTCTTTGTGTCTTATAATAAGGGCGAATGTCATGAAAACTCGTACAAATGTGTGCGTTATATTCACCTTCATTATATTTTGCAATAAAATTAAGCATAATATTATTATTAAGAATTATTAAGAAATGCATGGAAGCTTATTTTTAGCCATGGAGCAAAAAATAAATAGGCAATTGCAACTTTTTATCTTGCAATTCTGACTTTCTGAAAATTGCGAGATTGGAACACAAATTGGAAGAAAAGTCTGAATTGTGTTTAAATCTCACGATTCTGACTTTTCTTCTTGCAGTTCCGACTATTTTTCTGAGAATTTAGAAATATAAATCATAATTGTGAGATATAAACTCGCAAAACTGAGGAAAAAAGTCAGAATTTTGAGATAAAAAAGCGGCAATTACCTTCTTTATTTTAAATGTCTTGGTGGAAATCAGCTTGACTATTTTCTCAATTGCGAGTTTATATCTCACAATTCAGACTTTTCTTCTTAGAATTACAAGTTTGTGAACGTTAACACCTTACAATTCGTAATTGCACGGAAAAAAGTCTGAATTTAAAGACAAAAGTCGCAATTAATTTTTTTTTACTCTTTTTTCATGGCAGAAACAATCTGGACTTTTTTCTCACAATTGCAAGTTTATATCTCACAATTCAGACTTTTCTTCTCGGAATTGCACATTTATATCTACATACAATTGTGAGTTTATATCTTGCAATATCTCACCAAAAAACTATCACAATTACCTCTTTTCATTATTATTCTGTAACGGAAATAAGCTTCTCTCCACCTTATTTATCAGTGTGGAAGTAAGCTGTTTTTTGTGAATGTGCAAAACTTCCAGTTCATTAGCCGCTGAAGGGAAATAACCAGAAGAATAACAACGTGAAAGTAAACAGTAAAACTGTCTGCACTACAAACCAGTGTGTTCATAATTAAGATAGATAGTTCATTAAAATAACACGGTAAGACAAACCAATTTGCAATATCAAGCAGCAATAGTTGGAAGTGAATGACACCGGATATTCAAAATATTAACGTTTAAGCATCACATGTCATTTCTGAAATATGACCCAAACACTTCTTTATGAGATGAAACACATGGATACAGTGGGACAATCAACACATTGGGAATTTCAAGGCATATTTCTAGGAAAATCTGAAACTTTCCCACCACGGCACCACCCTTTTTTCAAGCAGCTTGGGAATTCACCCAGTATTTTCAGGATAATCGCAAATGACAGATGGATGACAGATGTCAGAGGTCACATGTATAAAACAAAAATCAAGCTCAAGTTCACCTGGAAAGCCCCTCTTTCCGACTTCGCAAACTCTGGAAACCGAAATTACGATGTAATGTGCATTCAAGTGATTATATTGGATGGAGGAAAAAAAAAAAGATGCATTGTGCAGTTTCATTTTTCTTTTTTTCTTTTTCACTAACTGACAAATACATGAAGCTTGGTAAAACAAAATGAAGAGTAAATGATGTATATTTGAAATGTGCAACTGATGCATATTTTATCTTTCCTGCACTACCAAAGAGAATCATGGGAAGTGTAGTTTTATCATCAGACAAGCTTGATATTTTTTTTGCTAAAAATGTATATTTTATTTAGATTTAGACAAAAATTTAATTATTAGTATAATTATTATTACATTATTAATTGCTAAATAAAAAATATTAATATTGTAATATTTCACCATTAAGACCAGATCATAAGCTGCTTATATATATCATAAGTCTTATTGTAATTTTGGGTTTTGCATGCTCAATCGCTATCTTTCTTTTAGTAAATAAATCGAGTGCAAGCCAAACATTCTCAATTAAAACTCAACTGTGATTAACACCAACATGATTCTTTTCTTTAATTCATAAAGTCCAGCTTAAAGACAATCCCGCTGCTAATCAGGACGTTCATTTGCATGTAAACATCTTTTCCACTCACTTGTCTCCGACTCTCTAAACGTGTACTGGCTGCTCGACGAGCTTCCGAGATAGAGCTCCTCACTTCCTGCTTCCTCCTCCGCCTCCTTAGCTACAGGCTCCACCCACGTGTCAATCTCCGCCTCCTGAGAGTCCGCCAGGGTGATGATGTCAGAGTTCTCACTGGAGGAGCAAAGGATCACATGTTCTTCTCCACCCGCCTGCAAGAAAACAGCCGGATTACTGGAAAACTCCTCTCTGCAGAACAACAACACACGACAGGAGGTGATTTTCAGGCTTAATCGCACCTCTCGGGCCGGTTCCGCCTCCTCTCTCAGTGTGAGGTCTAGTGAGGACTCTCTCAAACTCTCCTCACCTTGCTTGGCTGAAAAAACAAGCTCAAATATTTCAAACTTGTTTGACCACTCTTGTGTGCTGATGACACCACACATTAATACTGCATTCTACATCAGCTATAATCGATAGAATCATGCCACAAAACCTGCCCTCTCCAACAACATAAACAGTTTTGTGTTTATTAATTTTACATGACACAGTGCGTGACATCCTCACCATCAGGTACGTCCAGAGTGTGGCCAACCGCTTCATCCTCACACTCTCCGGCGTTATCCGGCCCCAGATTTTCAATATCTGAACCCTATAAAACACACACACACACACACACACACACACACACACACACACACACACACACACACACACACACACACACACACACACACACACAGTTACTATGGCTTGTGTGTTAAGCTTTTAAAAGTATGAAAAACAATGAAGTGAAAAACAACTTACATATATATATATATATATACATATACATATATATATACATATATAAAGTGTGTATGCATACAGTATATATAATTTATAAATATTTGTATATTTTTATTTTATAATAAATGTGTCTTATTTCAATAAGAAAAGAGTATCAATCCAAAATGTGCAAATGTGCTTCATTGTCATGAAAATAATGTAACTATAATTTACATATACATGTATAGAATTTATAATTTACATTATAAATTACACATAATTTATAAATATATATATATATATATATATATATATATATTATCAAGGTACAATTACCATAATTTAGAAGTGTTTGTATATTTTTATAATTTTTTAATCATTAATTTCTTGTGAGTTAATCTCACAATCATATTTAAAAATATTTCAACCCAAAATAAAAAAAAGTATCTAATGAGTATCAATCAATAAAAAATATGGAAATGTTTTATTGTCTTGAAAATAATGCCAAATTGCAAAAAAAAAAAAAAAAAAGTCCTAAAAATAGACTTAATTTTCTTTACGCAATATATAATTTATTATTTCTATTTTTAGATTTAGGAGCAAATTTATTCCCTGGATGTGTTCTTCACCCAGCAGAGGATTGTAAAAGAATAACTCCCAGAAAGCATTTATACTGAGATTAGAAGTAAACCTGATCCAAGCAATAAAAGGTGAATCACCTCATTACTAATGACTGTCCATCCACAGGACGACTCCGTGTCACTGGAGCTGTCGGACATCTCTCAGCCAGCTACAGGACAAAAATAACCACAACAGAAACATGGACTGAAAAAGACACACACCTTCGGCTATGCAAAGTCTGCAAACTGCATTATTTCAAGTCTCATCTTATGTTGTTGTCCTCAGTAATGAATGCTCATTTACGGGATGGAAATGTCAGGTTGACCCTGTCACTGGTAAATGATTATTCTGCTTTTGTACAAACAGAGGTTTCCACAAACAAGAAGAATTACAGACACAATAAAGAAATCTGATGCATTCTGGTTTAACTTCATGCTAAACTTTTTTAAACCCTTAAACCATCGCATTCAATATGCAAGAGTTCATGAAGAGTCTGTTACGGCATGCAGGTTTGGAAAGGCGTGAGGGAGTAAATAATGTCAGTGCTTTCATTTCGGGGTGAAGCATTTCTTTAAAAACCACAGATCTGAGTCAAAACTAGCATCTGGTTGTTTCACTGGTTTGTTTTTCAGGAAGAGCTAGCAAAAATAACACACTCTGGTTTGTTAACCATCCAAAAAAGCAGAAGAACAGAGCCATTGCACATATATCACATCATCCAAACAAAACCAATGAATACTGAAATGCTCAGACAGATCTTAATGGGTGCAAAAGCATCTAATTCGTGATATTTAGGTGCTTGTTAGTGTTATAGATCAGGGGGTTTCAAACTGACCGCAAAGGAGCGCTGGAGGGTCCATGGAAAGATGTAAAAATAAATAAATAAATAAAAAGAGGGTCCATGGAAATATGCAATCAATAAATAAATAAATAAATAAAAATAGGGTCCACGGAAATATGCAATAAATAAATAAAAAGAGGATCCATGGAAATATGCAATAAATAAATAAATAAATAAATAAAAATAGGGTCCATGGAAATATGCAATAAATAAATAAATAAAAATAGGGTCCACGGAAATATGCAATAAATAAATAAATAAATAAATAAATAAATAAAAAGAGGGTCCACGGAAATATGCAATAAATAAATAAATAAATAAATAAATATAAATAGGGTCCACGTAAATATGCAATAAATAAATAAATAAATAAAAATAGGGTCCACGGAAATATGCAATAAATAAATAAATAAATAAATAAATAAAAATAGGGTCCACGGAAATATGCAATAAATAAATAAATAAATAAAAATAGGGTCCACGGAAATATGCAATAAATAAATAAATAAATAAAAATAGGGTCCACGGGAATATGCAATAAATAAATAAATATAAATAGGGTCCACGGAAATATGCAATAAATAAATAAATAAATAAATATAAATAGGGTCCATGGAAATATGCAATAAATAAATAAAAATAGGGTCCACGGAAATATTCAATAAATAAATAAATAAATAAATAAATAAATATAAATAGGGTCCATGGAAATATGCAATAAATAAATAAATAGAGGGTCCATGGAAATATGCAATAAATAAATAAATAAAAAGAGGGGTCCATGGAAATATGCAATAAATAAATAAATAAATAAAAATAGGGTCCACGGAAATATGCAATAAATAAATAAATAAATAAATAAAAAGAGGGTCCATGGAAATATGCAATAAATTAATAAATAAATAAATAAATAAAAAGAGGGTCCATGGAAATATGAAATAAATAAATAAATAAAAATAGGGTCCACGTAAATATGCAATAAATAAATAAATAAATAAAAATAGGGTCCATGGAAATATGCAATAAATAAATAAATAAATAAATAAATAAATAAATAAAAAGAGGGTCCATGGAAATATGCAATAAATAAATAAATAAATAAATAAAAAGAGGGTCCATGGAAATATGCAATAAATAAAAAAATAAATAAAAGGATTAAATCTAAGTAAATTTGATTTAAATAAATAAATAAAAATATTAAATCTAACTAAATTTGATTTAAATAAATACATAAATAAAAATATTAAATTTAACTAAATTTGATTTAAATAAATAAACAAATCGCTAAAAATAAAATAAATAAAATGTTATCTAATAGGCCTACCTCTCATAGTACAGTGCTAACGCAACATATCAGAAACTAAATATTTTCAAGAAATATTTTACACTTATTTATAATAATATAATATATTTGTTCACAGTATTAATTGAGTCTTTATTCAAAAATATATATAGCTGCCTTTTACATTTTAAGATGGGGTCTCCGGGTCATATTTAGGAGTCTGTAAAATCTACAAAACTGAAACCCTCTGTTATAGATTGTTGGATGATGCAATAAAACTGTTCTGTTATTCTTTTAAATACGACGATAAACATGCAAGAACAGAGAGCTACATATTGAGCGATTATTATTGCAAAATACGTCTTACTGCATCTTATTCAGGCAAATAAAATCGAGGCAGGACATTCCCACAATCTAAAATTAGATTTATAACGCCCAACACTCAACATTTGATTCAGTTCGTGAGCTGAACTGTTGTAAAATGCCAAACACTGCCTCTAACAATCACACAGCGAAACATGAGTGAGTCTCTGTAGTCTGTCAGTCCTGCTAAAGATGGCTTTAACTGCATTAGCTGCGTTATATGTGGCCCTTACCTGTTTTAGAGGTAAACTGCAGCGAAAGAAAGGAAGAAGGCAAACGTCCTCTGTGTAAATCTACCATTAAACGTCACGCCTCTCCAACTGAGCCAAAACATCAACAGTGCACTACACGAACATCAACACGGCGGCGGCTGCCGAGAGGAAGACACATGGGAGTTGTAGTTTTACACGTCATCATCCCCTCGTTGCTGCCTCAACATTCTAGAACTGTGAAAACTACATTTCCCATAACACCCTCTAGCGGCGGCACAGGCTAACGTATCCTGTGAGTGACTCAGAATTTTTGAAGCGTCTCTGTTTGAGTGGCTGCTGATTTATTTAATCTGTGTAACACGATTCCGACGTTTAAATTTAATTTCCGAACAAATCTAGTTGATTGTGGGTTTAAATGTTAGTTTCGTTTGGCTTTTTGTTTATGCGCAAGCGCAGTTGACGTCACTGGTCATTCCCATAGAACTCGCTGTAAAACTGGAAAACATTTATTTATTTATTTATTTATTTATTTATTTATTTATTTATTTATTCATTTATTTATAAGATCATATTGATCTTTTTCATTGTTATCTAATATTGCAATTGCGCTAAAACAATTTTAATAAATTATAAATAATACATAAAATATTATAAATATTACAATTCAGTAAATAACATAATTAAAAATAAAAGGGTTAAGGGTTAAATACAGTTAAAAAGGGTTAAATACATTTGCAGAGCTAAAAGTGGAAAGTTTAAAGAAAGCCTGTTTGAAAATGTACAAAAAAATATTTTTAATAAAATAAAATTAAGATTAAATTAACTATATATCAAACTCAATTTGATTAATAAACAAATCCAATTTGGTTTAAATATATAGTAAATAAAGAATATTTGATTGAAATAAAAACATTCAAAAATCAGGTAAAATAAACATAAAATAATAAACGCATTTATTAAAATACATACATAAAATGTGATTTAAATAAATAATACTTCTAACTGTACAGTATAAAGTTAATATACAGTTTATTGCACAAATAAAAAGGGTTAAACACTTTGCAGTTAAAAAAAGGAGTAAAATTGAGTTAAATTAATTTGCATATCCAAATTATAAATAGCAATGTTTATAATTAAATAATAGAGAGACTATTTCCTAGAAGTTTTATAGGGTTATATTATCTGTATTTGTGTTACTACAGGGAATTACATTCATTATATTCTTAAAATCATGTTTTTAATAACAGAAAAATAAATGAAATTAAGTAGCCTAGTGGTCAATGAAATGTTTTGAGTTCCTAAAAGGATTAACTGGCTTTGGTTACACAATAATTAATTAGACTTCCCTTTATCTCCTTTCAGCCTGCACTCATAATGTCAAATCAATCCTGAGCGTTGGGTTCCATGTGCTAATCCTGGAAATCCTTGGATTTTCTCCTGCATGATCAAACCAGGATCTCATACGTCGCCTGAAGATCCAGCGCTGACCAGATCTCAGAACCTGATGTATAAAACGACATCCGGCAACTACAGTGCTCAATCACCCACTTTTGAGTCCTCGCCGTGTTCCTATCACCCATATCCCACACATTCTCACAGCACCTTGGACAATTCCTTTAATACCAGCTTGGACCACAGCTATGTTTATATCCCAAATTACAAATCACAGTTAAAGGCACAGTGACCAAACACATTTGCATCTCTTATTTGAGTCCGTTCTATTGATCATTCACTCAGAATCGGTCTTGTTTTGTTGATATTGTAATTGATCATTTTAATCTTGATGTCCAGTGTTGTGTCTGTATGATGGATATGGCACCTGAAACTAACAGATGTAACAATAACCTTATCAAATAAACACATGCTTCAGAATATGTCAAAAATGGCCTTTTGATGTCCTATTGAAATGGTTACTTTACTTAAAGGAACAGGTCACACAAAAATGAAAAGGTGCTGAAAATGTTCTCACCCTCAGGACATCCAAGATGGAGATGAGTTTTTTCTTCATCAGATTTGGAGAAATGTAGCATTGTATCACGTGCTCAGAAATGGATGCTCTGTAGTGAATGGGTGCCGTCAGAATGAGAGTCCAAACAGCTGATAGAACATCATGATGATCCACAGCACTCCAGTCCAGCAGTTAATGTCTTGAGAAAATAAAAGCTGCGTGTTTGTTTTGTAAGTAGCATCTGACGGCACCCATTCACTGCAGAGGATCAGTCGGATCTGTTCCCATGAAGAAACAAACTCATCTTGGATGGCCTGAGGGTATCCTGAGGGTTCTTGGGGTATCAATGAACGTACCTTGACTTGAGGATTCAGGAGGATGAGGAGAGCAGCATGAAATTATGCTATGGCTTGTCCAATAGTAGCATCTAGTGGTGCAGTTAATATCGCATCAGTAGATTTGCTATCACTGTTTTCAGTTTGAAGTGTGTAAAAACCAGTCTGAACACAGACCAGTAATTAGAAAAGCTGTCTTGGACTTTTTGTGATTTTATATGTTCACTTTGATTAAATATACAATAATAAAGAAGTCAACCAGTTTCTACGCTGGCTACATTCTAGACTCAATTCAATTAGTAGCTGTAGGCTACAGCTTAAAATATCTCATGGGATGAACACACCTGTACTTTGTGCAGTATTACTAATACTTGTATATGACACACATGGCACATCCTATTGTCCGAAGAACTTGTGATCTCTACACAAGAAGTCTACAGGCCCTTGTTGAAAAACCAGCTGGTTAGGTATGTTTTGAAGCATGGCAGCTGGTTTGAGCTGGTTTAAGCTGGTAACTAGCAACTAGCTCTTGCTCAAGACCAGCTAAAACCAGATGCCATGCTTCAAAACATACCTTATCAGCATGCTGCTTTTTTTTTTTTTTTTTTTAACAGGGGGGCGTGGCAAGTTAATACCGCCCATACTCTACACACTGTTGAATTCCTTTTGTTTTCATAAAATAGCTACATCTGTCTTAAAGGCATTGCAGCAGCTCTCTATCAACGCATATCTTTTACAGGAGGTCACAGAACATCGCATACAAAAAGTAAGTTTTTAAGTATACCTAGCCCAGTATCATATTTAAAATAAAGCTTCTTTATTGGCATCTATGGTTTCATGAAGAACTGACGAGATGTAGTTTTGCAGACAGTAGAAACGCGATGGGTTTTTGTTTTTCTTTTTGTTTAAATCTCCGCTACACGACTAACGAAAACAAACAGGGCTGTGGCGAAAAGAATTAGGAAAACTTCAACACCCATCATGCACTGGGCTCGATCAGGCTATCCGTGAGTGGGGATATAAAAATGCGGAAGTTCGATCTGTAGTTTTCACAATGTCTGTTCACAATATAAAAATAATATTAAATGTGTACAGACACTGTAACAATACAAAGCTGTTTTAACATTAACGGAAACCTTTCAATGCACAACGGGTTCTTTTAGTGGAAAAATGTTAAGTAACATTTTACAATAAGGTTCCATTTGTTAACTATATTTAATGCATCAACTAACAAAAAGCAAGATTTATACATCATCTGAAAGCTGAATAAATAATATTTCCATTGATGTATGGTTTATTAGGAGGACAATATTTGGCCGAGATACAACTATTTGAAAATCTGGAATCTGAGGGCGCAAAAAAAAAATCTAAATATTGAGAAAATCACCTTTAAAGTTGTCCAAATGAAGTTCTTAGCAATGCATATTACCAATCAAAAATTAAGTTTTGATATATTTACGGTAGGAAATTTACATCTTCATGGAACATGATCTTTACTTAATATCCTTATCATTTTTGACATAAAAGACAAATCGATAATTTTGACCCATACAATGTTTTTTTTTTTGTTTTTTTTTTTTGGCTATTGCTACAAATATACCCCAGAGACTTAAGACTGCTTTTGTGCTCCAGGGACACATTTAGTGTTTATCAACTTAACATTTGACAATTGACTTAGACAAAGACTATAGAATACCCTTAAAGGGACTTTGACTTAGAGTAACACTGATTTTAATTTATGGTTTTTCAACAGATGTCAAGTTGGGGCAACCTGGATGAAGTGGGTGAAGAGTGGTGGGACAATGCATATAAGTTGTTTCTTGAAAGTGAACCAATAAGAACCACCCTGAGTAATGTTGCTTATTATATGAGTGACAACACATGGAATGATTATGGATTCAGCTGTGACACACATGTTCCTCCAGCTGGGAAATTCTGTGGTGTTTCTAGAAGGGCCATTCTGGTGGTGATTTCCAGAACGAGGAGAATGGAGTGGGGTGACTGGAAGAAGCTACGTTAGGCATCTTCTGAACCTAAGGATCTAGACAGCAGAGACAAGACACTTATAAACTGGGTTACTGACCTGGTGTATAATGAGGACGGCAGCCCTAAACCATTCAACAGAAAGACTTAACGATATTAATGATAATCAGAATGATGTCAGAATGTTAGCCAAAGTTCTGTTCAAAGTTGTTTTTATTATATGGCTTTTCCTAATATTATTTCCATCAGTTAATCATTCATACACTAGTTAATCATTTGCATTCTCATTTGCATCTATAAGAGACTATTGCATGCTTTCAATGCATTTATCATGTTTGTTTGAGAACGTCCATAGGTCCATAGTAATGATCACTTATTCATCGTTAACTCAAAATCAAGGTCTTCTTTTGTTTTTATCTGCAGTTAAAATAAAGCAATGATGTATGTCCAGTATTGTGATTCTGGCTGCAATAAACATCCATTCAAAAAAGGCAAATGTTGTTTTATTGGGATCTTTTTTATTGGGATTATTATGATCTCACGAATCTTGTCTGTATCAGCTCGCAGGGCTGCATTGTGTGGGTCGATTTCTAGAGCCGCGTGATAGTCCTGAAGACCTAAAAAAAACATCAGATTGATGTTGTGAAATACTTCCTCTATTTCAGGAAGTTACAACGAGAACCAGAGTTGAGTGCCACTCAGAAATCAAAAAACAATGTCTTTTAAATCCCGAAATCTAGCAACAAGGATGCAGAATTTATTAAAATGTCACTTTTAGATCGTGAAAAATGATCAAAGAACCCAGAATGCTCCAATTTACAGGTGTCTTTGTCAATATTTATGTCTTATTTACAAAAAAAAATAGATTTCTGTTCTATTGCAAAAATAAAATGTGTTAATTGCTTTTGAACTTTGACCAGCAAAAATATACTAAACATTCTGTGTATCATAACAGAGGCCAATTTGATCGATATGCCAACTCGTGACTGGAAACCCATTTTTAAATTAAAAGATTTCCAACCCTAAAGAGAATATCATGTATAGAATCATTCTGCATGTATAGAAATCAGAGAAATCATCCTGCGTGTATAGAAATCAGAGAAATCATCCTGCGTGTATAGAAATCAGAGAAATCATCCTGCGTGCATAGAAATCAGAGAAATCATCCTGCGTGTATAGAAATCAGAGAAATCATCCTGCGTCTATAGAAATCAGAGAAATCAGAGAAATCATTCTGCGTGTATAGAAATCAGAGAAATCATCCTGCGTGTATAGAAATCAGAGAAATCATTCTGCATGCATAGAAATCATCCTGTATGTATAGAAATCAGAGAAATCATCCTGCGTGTATAGAAATCAGAGAAATCATCCTGCGTGTATAGAAATCAGAGAAATCATCCTGCGTGTATAGAAATCAGAGAAATCAGAGAAATCATCCTGCATGTATAGAAATCAGAGAAATCATTCTGCATGTATAGAAATCATCCTGTATGTATAGAAATCAGAGAAATCATCCTGCGTGTATAGAAATCAGAGAAATCATTCTGCATGTATAGAAATCATCCTGTATGTATAGAAATCAGAGAAATCATCCTGCGTGTATAGAAATCAGAGAAATCATTCTGCATGTATAGAAATCATCCTGTATGTATAGAAATCAGAGAAATCATCCTGCATGTATAGAAATCAGAGAAATCATTCTTCATGTATAGAAATCATCCTGTATGTATAGAAATCAGAGAAATCATCCTGCATGTATAGAAATCAGAGAAATCATTCTGCATGTATAGAAATCATCCTGTATGTATAGAAATCAGAGAAATCATCCTGCGTGTATAGAAATCAGAGAAATCATCCTGCGTGTATAGAAATCAGAGAAATCATCCTGCGTGTATAGAAATCAGAGAAATCATCCTGCATGTATAGAAATCAGAGAAATCATTCTGCATGTATAGAAATCATCCTACATGTATAGAAATCAGAGAAATCATCCTGCGTGTATAGAAATCAGAGAAATCATCCTGCGTGTATAGAAATCAGAGAAATCATCCTGCGTGTATAGAAATCAGAGAAATCATCCTGCATGTATAGAAATCAGAGAAATCATCCTGCATGTATAGAAATCAGAGAAATCATTCTGTATGTATAGCAAAAACTGCTAAGTGCATTGATTCAAAAACAATCGTTTAAAAAAAAAAGTATACAAAATCATACATTCTGGAAGTATTTGTTGCACTTTTTTTAATTTTTTTAATTTTAGGTTACGGTTTCACATTTAATGCTTCAGACCTGACCCTCAGATACTCGTCCTTGCAGATGACATGAACGTTTGTGGTCTTCACTCCCTTTAAAGGGACGCTTATGTAAACTTTGTTCAGGTTTTGTGTCCATGTGTGATCTCTCACTATCAGCGGCATCTCCGACTCCTGAGCCAGACGTAAACACTGGTTGCTACGACGTTATGGCGGTTGCTAAGGGGCAGTCTGTCATTTCCGGTTTCAAACAGTTGCTCTCCTTCAACTTTTTCTCTCAAAAACAATCTTCAACTTACTTCATCATAAAATACAATAAAATAGAATAGGAAAAAAAAAGAAAAAAAAAAACTTTTAAAATTGAATAAAATAGAATAGTACAGAATAGAATAAAACAGAACAGAATAAAATAGGATAACTATTAAAATTTAATAAAATAAAATAACTATTAAAATTGAATAATATAATTAAAAATAATAAAGTTAAATAAATTTGCATATCCAAATAATAAACAGTGAAGTCTATTTCAAAAATACATAATAAAATAACAACAGAGAGAACATTTATTAGAAGTTAAGCGTTTAGTATGGCTCTGTTAACTATATAATAGAATAGAATTAAATAGAATAGTATATATATACACATACACACACACACATACATACATACATACATACACACACACACACACATTACTACTGGGAATAGCATTATCATCAAAAAAAGTGATCTTTATAAATAAATAATTTGGTGGGAACATTAGGACGTACAATTATCTATTTGTGTCAAATGGTGGTTTAGAACTAATGTGTTATATTCATTCTAAGTCTATGTGCATAATGATTTGTTATTGTGAGAGATGTGAACATTATTCCATATAAAACAAATCAGAGCTGTGCAAAACTTCAGTACAAATAAATGACACTGCTTCGAGAAAAATGTCTTTTTAAAATCAGTTTTATTAAAAGCAGTTCGAAGTGAGACTGAGTTGAATAATACATTTGAATTATGGCTTTGCAGAGGTTTCTCTATCAAACAATTGTTTTTCACAGAGAAATATGAGTTACAACACACAAGACGACCCTAATTTACATTCAGTAAACCGTATGCACTGTACCAGCTTGGTTTTGAGGATGCCACTAATGTATTCACTTCATATCATTGTTATTTACACTTTACAGGCTCCGTACATTCATTGTCCTGTTATAAAATTAGTATTCTCACCTCATATTGATAAGTGTGTAAATGATTGACTGCACAATGCCATCAGCTCAGGATCCAAATATCATATTAAAAAAAATAAAAACATGTAAGGCACAAGGGGTCAACAGTCAAATAACTTTCATCCCTACATTATTTTATCCTTCAGACACATTATCACTAACATGAACACTGTCATGAATTTGTCCTTTTTTATTTTTTATAATAAATGGTAGGGAAATACACTACAACTGTTTACATGATCTTGCTTAACAAATGAAATCAGATCAGTGTGTTTTATGATTGGCACGGTTATATAACGGTAAAATGCTCAAGTGTACTCAATGCAACAATATCTTCGCAGCAAAATGTGTGGAAACATCTGGAATCAAACCGCAGAGAGCAAGACATGAAGTTTACATTCACGACGCCACAATGTTTCCCAGGAGCAACACACACAACAACTATAGAGAACAAGAGCAAATCCAAGCTGAAGCAACAAGAATGCAGCTGGATTTGACAAATTTTTTAAAAGAAGAAAAAAATAAAAATTTAAGTAATGCATTTGAGATGATTAATGGATGAATCTAACGAAAACATGTTCAGGTAATGCATCCAGAAATTTTTAATTTTTTTTTATAATTATTATTCTCAATGGTGATTCTCATTATACATTAATTTTTAATTAATAAAAAAAAAATTCAGATTTCACCCATTAACATTGAGTAATAAAATTAATTAATTTTAGGAAATAAATGGTTAAAAGGGCTAATGCACAAAGTATTTTTAACTCTATGTGCTCTTTCATGCATCAGAAATAAGGCCTTCAAGTAACAAACCTCCTCAGTCTCGGCCAAAAAAATCAACCTCAGATCAACCCAGTAAAGAAAGCTCTCAGACAACAAAACTTACAAAAGTATCAAGTGCATCCAAAGTTTCAACTTGTTCTCTGGCTCTTTTAATTCAAGCTTTTCACTTCATTTGAGCATAAAACAATCAATGAGCCAATGTTTGAAAAAGAGCAATGAGAAGGAACAAAATGCAATATACAGCACGTCCAGGAATATTGCTCACTAAGACTAAACGACATGCTGCTAGTACCCTCAACACTTACACAAGACACATGATATGAAAATATGCTACAGTAAATATTCTACAGCTACATTCAATGGGTAAGGCCCCGTCATGTGAACTATTAATGATCAGCATCTACAAAACACTCTCAGCTCGTATCAATCGAATGTCTGTAAAGGTTTCCGAGCAGATTTATTGCTGATTTGACAGATTGAACACCGTTCTGGCTAAAGAAAATGAAGAGCTTGTGTTTTTGAGTCACTCTGAAACCTGGATACTGTCTGTTAGTTACAGCTGTAATGTAAGAATTAATGAATAAAAACCCATCATCAGTAAAATCATTGATATTAAGTGTTTCATGGATCGATCGAGTCGAACCAAAGGAAGATATCTGAGCCCGACCACTTTTAAATAAACACGTGATGTAAAGAAATCACTGTGAGAAAGGCTCGGTTCTGATGAAATGTGTAAAAATCAAGAAATGAAGCACAGACACACCTCCAGATTTAAAGACATTAGATTAGAGATCTACACATGGAAGAAAACGAATACACTACCGTCCACAAGTTTGGGGACAGTAAGATTTTTATTTCTTTAAATAAAATTATATTTTTATTAAGCAAAGATGCATTAAATTGATCAAAAGTGACGCTAAAGATGTTTATAATGTAACAAATGTTGCTCTTTTGAACTTTTTATTCATCAAACAATCCTAAAAAAAAAAAAAAAAAAAAAAAAAAAAATTAAGCAGCATGACTGTTTTCAACATTAATAATAATTAAAAATGTTTCTCGAGCAGCAAATCATCATATAAGAATGATTTCTGAAGATCACTGAAAACTGGAATAATGATGCTGAAAATTCAGCTTTGCATCACAGAAATAAATTACATTTTACAATATATTAACTTAGAAAACAGTTATTTTAAATCACAATAATATTTCACCGTTTTTACTGTGTTTTTGATCAAATAAATGCAGCCTTTGTGAGCAGAACAGACTTAAAAAATTTAAAAAAAATCTTACCGACTCCAAACTTCTCAAAAGTAGTGTGCATTCAAAAAATGATTTCTAATCACTGACTCACCCTCATGATGTCGCAAACCCCTAAGACTTTCTCTGATTCGGTGAAAAAAACAAAAAACATAAATTTTCAACACGATAAAAGCATTCTTGGCGAGTCGAAACAAGAGGAGCCAGTAAAGCTTTGGAACTCAATCGAAGCAGGGACTCTGACATCAGTGGCTCTCACTGTCAGTCGCGCTCATGATCGTCCCCGACGCCTCTCGTGTTTTGAGCAGCTGCGCTCCTTTGTCCTCCATGCAAGCATCGCAACCCCAAACCGCAGACGTCTCGGCCGTCAACAGATTGTACGCCGTCTCGGTCATCCCAGTGCAAACTCTGTGGAACCATTTCTGACACAAGGCCTCGCACAGAATGGCCTCTTGGTCATCGTTCACTTCGCTCAGGCATATGCCGCATGGGTAGACCGGCTCGGACGAGGAGGACGTGCTCCTTCTGTTCACAACTTTATTATTGCTCAAAGCGCCGTTACTGCCGCCCGGTCCCGGCGACTTCTTCAAGGCTTCGTTGTTGGCGTGAAGGACGCCGTTGAGTTTCTCCGCTCCCGTCTTTGTCTTCAGCTCTGGCGCGCTGTCCTGAGTCTTCTCTTCTTCACAGTTATGGTTCTGCATGGCGGGTTTGTTCACAGCTTCGCTCGGGTCCTGTTTAGACGTTGGCGTAATGGACCGCATGAAGTTATTCTGCTGCTGAGAAAAATTCGGGCTCAAATCCCGGGCTGGGTTTCCCTCTGGACCGAAAACCCGACCTCCTGGACTAGCGCTTTGGCTCAGATTTTGAAGACTGACGTGCTCTCCTGGATTCGGTCTGAAGTGCATGACGTTATTGCCGCCGCCGCTAAACGGCTGCCCGTAATTTGGGTTTTCCGGGTGGCCGAAGTTAAATCCCGGTGCCCGGTTGTATCCCATGGGATTCTGGGAAAAAGCATGAGGCTGGTTTCGCATCTGGTAGGGAGCCCCGAATGGAGAAGGCATCCTGGATGACATCCTTGGCGACCCATAGCCGCTAAACCCTGGGTAATGTGAGTGGACGAAATAAGGGTTTGCAGGAGGAAGCGCCTTCAGGGACGGCGAGTTGTAATCGTCATCGAAAGGATTGGAGGCTATTAGGTGATCCGCGCTCGGGTTTGGAGGCGGCGCATATTCAGACAGAGGAGAGAAGGACGGCGCCTGTCGAGAAAGATAGTTCTCTATATTTAGTAATTATGTCCATTTTTTTCATATCAACTTCAAATTTGGAACATAACTTATTTAGACACAAGGTTTTAATTTTATACCAATTTTAGAGTAAAACCTGTTATGTAAAAATATTTAGAATAAATAAAATATATATAGCACATTTTATTTACAGTACATTTAAACTTCTATAACTTTTTGATACTTTAATTTTTTGAAAAAAATCCACTTTTGCCAAAATCTGCTAATTTTAATGTTTAAAATGAGACCAACCGTAGGTCTATATTCCAAAGTGTTCATAAAATACAACAATTTAAGTTTGGATAGTGCACTTTAATGCACTTTTTCTTTGTTTTTTCTGAATCTTCCTTCACTTTCTAAACGCAGACAAACAGAATGAAAAGCAACTGTTCAAATATTTGAGGTCGGTAAGTTTTTTACTGTTTTTGAAAGAGTCTTCTGCTCACCGAGGCTGCATTTATTTGATTAGAAACACAGCAAAAATAGTGAAATATTATTGCAATTTTAAATAACTGTTTTCTATGAGAATGTGTGTTAAACTGTAATTTATTTCTGTGATGCGCAGCTGTATTTTCAGCATCATTACTCCAGTCTTCAGTGTCACATGATCTTCAGAAATCATTCTAATATAATGATTTGCCGCTCAAGAAACATTTCTGATTATTATCAATGTTGAAAACAGCTGTGCTGCTTCATATTTTTGTGATATATGTAATTTTTTTAACAGTCTTTACTGTCACTTTTGATCAATTTCAAGCATCTTTGCTGAATAAAAGTATTAATTTCTTTAAATAATATATTTTTACCGACCCCAAATGTTTGAACAGTTGTGTATGTCTGAGTATTTAACAAAAATGTGTTTTTTAACCCCTTAACTGTCACCGTCCCACCTGTGGGACGCTTGGCGCTCTTTTTTTTGTTGTCCTTTTTCTCTATAAAATCTTTTAGTAATCATCATAAATTATATATCATTAGAAGCCCAAGATTCATCCTGTGAAAACCATTTTGAAATCGGACATTGCGTTACCATGGAAATGGTGCTTTAAAATCTTATGGCGGTCTCCTCCCCCTTAGTGGGCGGTGTCAAGTGTCATATTACAAAATGCACTACGGTCTTTTAGAATCAAAACTTTTTATAATCTTGGCAACAAACATATCATTGGAAAGGTCTGAGTCTCAGGATTCCATATTTGGAGGTTATTTCGAGTATTGAAGTAAAACTGACAGAGAAATCTAGGGAAAAATTCATTAAACAAAATTCAAAGGAGTTTTGATGGCTCCCAGTGGCTGTTTGTGGTATGACGCCCTAAATAAACTCTCACAGGAACCTCCATTTTTTTCATAACTTCAAATTTGGAACATAACTTATTTAGACACAAGGCTTTAATTTTATACCAATTTTATAGTAAAACCTGTTATGTAAAATATTTATAATAAATAAAATTAATATAGCGCATTTTATTTATTTAAACTTCTATAACTTTTTGATACTTTAATTTTTTGAAAAAAATCCACAATTTTCTTGTTTAAAACGAGACCAACCTTAGGTCTATATTCCAAAGTGTTCATAAAATACAACAATTTAAGTTTGGATAGTGCACTTTAATGTGTAACGTAGATATTACTTCATCATGGTCTTATCACATCAGTTATAAGCAACAATATTTAGTTAATATTGTTTGGTTTCTGTTGTTTCGAATTCAAATGATCTGCAATCAAATATAGCGATTCCTATTGAACTGTCTGTGGAGAAAATAAAAGAGGAAATAGCTGTGAGTTTCATACAGTACCTGTGTGCTCGACCTGCGTCTCTTTTTCTCTGGGCTTCCCAGCAGCAGCCCAGGACCGCCTAAAATATCCAGCCCCCCGTCACCTCCTGGAAAATCACAAACTGAGCTCAAATTAAACAGATCATCCAAAACACCTGAAACATATCGTGTCTACAGCACTGACGTGTGTGAAAGCTGTGAATATGAACGGCTTGAGAAACAGTTTGATGCATTTCTTACTGAAACAGGAAGTTTGGGTCGGACATATAGAAGATCTCGTTTCCATTTTTAGTACATCCAGTATAATTTAGATGCCATAATTGATCCTATATTTTCATAAGACTGCACATTTTAAAAGTGCATATTGTTTATTTTGTCAGCTTACACTAGCATACAAAAGAAAAAGCTCAAAGCTAATAGACATTAAATTTACGAACTTTAGGGTCTTAAAAAGTGATTTATGCTGAAACGTGCATGTTACAGTCTGTATTACATCAGCAGATTACAACACTAATTCATATACAATTCAGTGTTTAATTAGATTATATATAGATTATAATAGAATACAGTAATTGGTAGAGATTTTCAGAAAATAAGACATAATAAACTTGGGTTATTGGGTTATTATAGTTAGCCTATGTAATAAAAAAAATAATAAAAATAAATAAATAAATAAATAATATATAGGCAAATAAATAAATAAAATGAACACAAACATTTAAAATGTAACTAAAGTAATGACTTTAAAATATTATTTATTATAGTTAGCCTATGTAATAAAAAAAAAAAAAAAAAAAAAAAAAAGGATATATAAGGCAAAAAAAAATAATTAAAAAAATAAAATGCACACAAACATTTAAAATGTAACTAAAGTAACGAATTTAAAATAGTAAACTATAAATTAACACTTGAATGTCACATGGTCTCATTGCACATCGCGGTTGTTACATTTATACATCCGTATACACAATTTTATGTTTATTTATTTATTTGACTTGTTCACTGTACCTTCTTTTAACTTTTAACGTCAACTTTTGTGAGAGTTTTGCTTTTTAAGGTTACATCATAAACATCTGACGCTACTGAGGAGCATTAATAAATAAGCTCTGGTATGATTTGCGGATCAGCTCCAAACTTCCCGAAACTCTGCAGAAACTCGTGTTCGTCTGACAGCGTTCACTGAGGCCTGACACGCTTTACTTCTTAAACGCGTAACGTTATCTGAATACGTCGCTGTCTACTTTTCTGTTCTCCACCGAAGGCCCGAAGGCCGCCAGACTGTTTCTGTCGCTCCGGTAATCACGACCGACACCGAATCAAGCCTCGAAAACACGGAAAATCCACGTTACCTCGGTTTCGTTTTAGAGAGAATGAATCTTTATCCTGCTCTGTGGACATTACAGGCGCCCTCACATGACTCAAACGCACGGAAGGAACGGGAAAATGGTATAACTTTGATGTTGGAGAGAATGTTTGTAGTTCTTCCCCCGTTTTCGCTGCAATCACGGCGGCGGCGGCGTTGCTCCGTACGCGACCGGGAAGCGAATTTACTGTTCCTACTACGGCGGAGGCTTCTCTATTAATATTCATGAGCTAAAACCGTCGCCATTTGAAGCGTACCGATGACGTCACCTGTTTAATATTGATGAGAGAACGACCGCAACGTTAAAGAACGTCCCCAACCAAAGGCAAGAACGTCAGCACGGCCTCATTAATATTCAAAAGCTAAGCTTTCGCCATAGTAGTTTCGAGCAGGAAAGCTGCACCCGTGCGCAAGGTTTGGGAGGAGCAGACACCTTTGACTTCTTGTTTTACGGGGCAGTTCGCGGAAATGAACGACAGCTCCGCTTGCGTTTGTAAACTTGTAAACAATGCTGAGTGAGAAGCGGCGCGGGAGGGGGATGGTGGGCGGAGCGTGTGCGCGTCCGCGCGCAGAAACCCCTCTACATTAAAGAGCGCGCTTGTGTCTGTAGTGTTGCGTTTGATGTTACCGACCCGCGCGATGATGATGATGATGATGATCTGCTGATGTAATGTTATGATATTATAAATGCTGTCATTTTAAAAATTATTATTTACCTTGTATGGCGGCAGTAATATGCGCCTGCAACACAGGGCACAGGTGCAAAATAATGGCAGACACATTTTATTTTTTTTTATTATTATTTTATTTTATTTTGGAAAAAAAAATCTTTCAATAATAAAGTAAGAAATCTATCTACATCTATGTAATAAAGCCACTTTCCTTTATTTCTAGTAATTTACTTTGCCTTTTTTCACTTATTTATTATTATTTCACCCATTTCACCCACTATAAATCGTCTACTATATATATATATATATATATATATATATATATATATATATATATATATATATATACAAACACATGATAATACTAACTATACTAACTACATAATACAATTTTTTTTAATTGTTTTATAGTAATATGCCACAAACTGTAATATGTTCATATATATTCGTATATAATATTAATTTTGTGTGTGTGTGTGTGTATATATATATATATATATATATATATATATATATATATATATATATATATATATATATATATATATACGTAATACTAATTCTTTAAGAGAAAAGAGACAACATTTTAAAGTTTTCAGCATTTTTATTTAAACTGGAAATCATTCTTTATAAACAATCTATTTGTGGTGGGGGTATACCTTGGCATAAACATTACAATTAACAGAAAAAAAAACTTAAATAAACACATGGTACATAAACACATGGTACATGTATTTGTAAAGTAAAGCAGAATACTGGCACTTTATCAAGAAATACATTCAGTTTTTAAGGCGTATAGATACATTTACTGCTGCAGTGTGAAACCATCACTGCTTGAAGAGTTTAAAAAGATCACCCTTATTAATATTTAAAAAACAAAAAACAAAAAAAAAAACACTTCAACAGAAGAATACCAGAACAGAATTAATTTGAAAATCAAAAGAGTTTAAACACGTGCAGTTCCTATCAGCACTGAATAAAGTGAGATGAATTATGATGAATGATATTATTTCCTGAGTAAAATCACCTACATTTATTAAAGCATATTAAAATGTATATCAATATAAACATAAATCCCAGCATCAAATCTTGCTGAAAACAAACTGGTCTGGAGACTTTTTAGCCTGATCTTGGACATTAGTCAGCAGTAAGAGCAGCAGCTTTCTTCAGCAGGAAAGGGAAACCATAGCACGTCAGTACTTTCACAAAACCAGGGTACTGATTATTATTAATCCCCCATAAAAACAAAAAACAACACAATTCTCCTCCAGTGAGAAAAGTTGTGAAAGGAAACAAAAGGCATAAAATCCATCATCTTTGGTTCGCTTGAAAGTCATAAAGGATTGAAAGCACAACCGTGTAACACTGTTTTTGGTTTCCTGATGTCCTTTCAGTAAGCAAGTATCAATTCTACTCAGGAATAAAGCTTTGAAAAATGACAAAACACATGCAACAGAATCCACATTAATGCTCTGTGCAACGGCGACCACAGTCTTTGGTTTCAGGCTGTTTGCTTCAAAAAGAAAACTTCAAAACTGATTGTGTCTCTCTGATTTAAAATACAGCGAGCGATCAGTTTCCCCTGATTGAGAAGAATTTCAGCCGCTTGGAATATTAATATAATATCTGTATATAATTCTCATGTACAATAACATCCACGCTGAACTTGAAACTCTAATGAGGGAAACTGATCACTGCGACATTTGATTTAAAGAGGTGAATCTCATAAAGCCCATCAAGAACATTTTACTCCAACATAAAAAGGAAAATAAGAAGTTATATGTTGCAGCTCCAAAATTATTTTCATGACAATTAAACAATTAATTTATGATTTAAATCTAAAAAATATAATATATTTTATATCATGACAATTAATGGTTCCATGACGATTATTTACATTAAAAATATATTTTTAATATTATATTTACATTTTATATCATGCAAATTATTTGAAATAATGACAATTATTTTATATCATGTCAATTAAGTAATAAATTTATGGTTTACATCAAAAATATATTTTTATGACAATTAAGCAATGAATTTATGATGGCTTACATTCAAATATATTTATTTAAATATAATGTAATATAAAATATATTTTATATTATGACAATTATTTTTATCATGACAAATAAGCAATTAATTTATGATATTACATTAAAAATATTTTAATATAATGTAATAAAATTTGAATTTGGGCTGAAATGTGCTTAATTTTCATGAAAATAATGTCACAATATATTTAATCTAAATGGACTTAAAATAAGTTTAGATTTTCTTTATGCAAAATTTAACTTCTTGTTTTTTTCTGTTGATTTTGGAGTGAAATGTAATGAGATATTCATGAGATTTTTAAAGCTGGACTTCTGCATCTCCACCTCATTTGGTCGCAGGAGTTCTTTAAAGCAGCTCTTTTTCCCGAACCGAACAGACGTTCGCTGGTCTCTGGGTGAAACATCTTTGGTTTGATTCACGGATAATCTCATTGTCATCTTATCATCCCAAAGACCAGCAAACCAGAAAGAAGAAATGAAAGAGCAAGCAGCTCTGCAGATGATGGTGTGTCACCGTTGCACACTGAGCTTCATAAAACTACAACTCCAAACTAATCTGAAAGACAAGTGCTACACTCATGATCCTAAATCTAAAATAGCATCGACTATTTCAAAGCACTAAAGTAACTAAAATGCGTACTCAGTAGTACATATTCTGTATTTCGAGAAAAATAGATATCTTTGGAGGCAAAAAGGTTTCATGATCGTTCGGATTTGATTATTATTTTTGGTTTTCAAAACATTCACTCGGACTGCAATCAAATCAATCTCTTGCTCTTCACACATTTAAGGCCATTATTTAAAGCTATCAGTTTTGCCGAACTAAGAAGCACCCAGCATCTTTGGTTACTTTGTACTCAAAAGAAGAAATAAACTATGGATAAAGAAATCCATCTCCACAACAGAGGTCAAACATACACATTAAGTACGGGTCAACCGCCCGGAAAACACCCTGTCCATCACACCATGTCACTGTACAAAACACAATCCCTGAGACAAAGAAAATCAGACATGACTCCTGCTAAAAATTCAAAGGTAAAATGAGGTAGTATAAAACAGGGACTATAAGAGCAAAAATACACACATTCATACGACGAACCTGAGAAATCTAAATCATACATAAAACGCAAATAAATCATACGTAAACATCACAGAGTAAAACATTCACCTGAAAGTTGTTTAACGTTTATGAACCTGAGGTAGGTCAAAAATGCAATGAGCTGGGTAGCTCCGCCCACAATTGGTCCCAAGTCCTGCATATTAAGCAGCCACTATGTTCTGATTGGCTGTGACACAGCAGTATCATGACAAACTGCATCTCGCCAACTCAGGACGGGCAAAAACATTAAACAAATTAAACAAACACACAAACTAATGTGAAGATAACGCTGTCGAGTGTATAAGTGGACATTAAATACTTAGAAGACAAACTGAGGTAGATTAGGAAGTCAAGAGAGGTTTTCCGTTCTCTCTCGCTGAGGTTACGTCAGAAAGCGTGACATGCACGTCGCACGTTTTGGATGTTTTTTTTAACACATTCATGGTGGGTGAGATTCTAGTTTCTTTCAGACACACAATCATTTATAAAAACCAACAGAAAAGGACAAAAACAAATACATTCACCGAGAAAGAGGGCCATGTGGACGTCTCGGGTCGTCCAGCACTGCTCAGTAGTCCGTTTAAGCAGCAGGGGGCGCCAGAGGGCATAAGCATTTTTTAGTTTTTTGCTAAACAGGATGCGTATCCATCATTTCCTGTTCCTGAAGTGTTGTTTCCGTCATTGGGAACATGTGGAGATGCAGCTCTTTCTCTGTAACCTCGTGGACGGGCGTTTCGGCCGACGCTTCGCTCTCCTCGCCCTGCAGGGAGGCCGGGCGACTGCCGACACCCAGAGACAGGTTGGTCGCCTCGGTGTCGTCGTGAGAGTAGCGTCCCGAGTCGCCCGTCTCGTGGCTGCCCTCACTGGAATGAGAGCCCTCGCTGTCGCCCCCCGGTGGCCCAAACAGGCCGTGCAGAGAAGACGGCGGGTGTTGGGGAGAGGTTTCTGTGTAACACAGCAGCGTGGTGCCATGATGATAGGGATAAGAAGGACTGGAGACCCTCTTCACATCCTGACAGAGGCAGAAAACACCAGTAAACTGAAGAGACATACTTGAAAAATGTCCTATATTCAACCCAAAAGCATAATGGAACAGATCTTTTTTTTTTAGTTTGCTTAAAAATTCAGAAAACAAACAAACAATAAAAAATTAACCCTATTTTATTTTGGACCAATTTTTTTTTTTCGACATTAAGAAAATTAATTAATTAAATTTCCTAAAAAAACAGATAAATTATTTAAATTAATTAAAATAAGACATTATTTTTTATCATATATTCTTATTAAAAATGAGAAATTATTTAAATAACCAGTCATTTTAGTTTATTTATTATTTATATACCATAATAGTATTTATAAATAATTTTTCCTTTTTTAATTTATCCCATTTTCTCATGTGCTTTTGTCATTTTTGTTTATTTCAGTTTTAGCAGTGTTACTATTTCAACTTCATCTTATTTTATTTCAGACAATTCTCAAGGCAACATTTAAAATCTGTTAGTTTTTAAACTTTAAATGTGCAATCTAATACTTGATTTCATTTTATTCCAATTTTATTTCAATTAATGGAAACAGTTTAATAATTTAATAGTTTTACCTTACAATAACAACACAGACCATGGCAGTATTTACTACCTTTAATTTATACTCATTTCAAATAATAATAATAAAATAATAAATAGTTTTACTATAATGATGTTACATGAACATATTATATTATATTGTATAATTTAGAATATTGTTAAAAATTAAAAGCAATGTTTTCAGTGTTTTTTCTTCCCCAAAACTTTCATATTCCTTTTGCTGATGCTCTCAGCCGTCATGACGCTTTTGTGTCGGATGTTAGATTATGGCTCTATCTGACTGTTTCTTTAATAACCCTCACTGAAATATGTAACGGTTTCAAACCTTGTTATCCCTCTTAAAGAAGTTCCATCTCTTTCTCCTCTTCTTCTCAACAGTGGGCTTCACTGGCCCATAGCTGTTAATGATCAGATTTGTTCCACCCTAAAACAGTAAAACACAATCATCACAATATTGTTTCCACAAAGGACATCGTCTGCTATAAAACAAACACACACACACACAAAAGGTATTTTTAGGCAGGAATGTATCATTTTAAACATACCTTTGCGTCGATGAAATGATCCCTCATCATGGGCATCATCACCTCCACACTCTCAGCTTGACTCTGATTGGCCAGACGGCCAGCAGTGGGCGGAGTCTGTCCTCCAGCTTGTCTGATGGATTTGGTAGAGGAAGATTTCCTGTCACGAATAATGCAGGTCAGTAACAGAATCATCATGGAAACAATCAATTAACTGACATTTGAGATATATAACCCGATAATATGCAATAATTCATGAAAAAAAGAAAGAAAATGTATTGGCTTGCAGCAGTGTTTTTTATGTATACTATGCATAAATGATAAATTATACTACTATAGTATTTATTATGTGCTTTTATAAACATTTTTTAAATTATTTTTAATATTTCCATTTATATTTCCGTTCTTTTTATTATATTTCTATTTAGCTTTATTTGATTTCAGTAATTGTAACATTTTTCAGTTAGTTGCCAAGACAACATTTCTCATTTTTAAATTTTTTTTCTTTTTATGTTATTTTATTTCAGCTCTATTTCAATGACATAACTGAATTTCTTACCTGGTTTTCCTCCTGCAGGCCAGTATGAGGATGCAGATGATAATGCAGGTTAAAGCGATACACACTCCCACCACTATCCCCGTCATTGACCTCTGATCCAGGTGATAGAAACCATCAGAAAACGCTGCGGATGGAGCACAAAAACAGTATTAAGATGATGCAAAGACTTACGGATTTTCAAATGAGATCATGTATTTAAATGCATTATTAACATCTCCCAGCTTAAAGAGGGCAGTGCGTGGCTACAAAGGACCCGTTGTGCACCTGTGCCGTGTGTTTGGGAGGCGTGTGCGTCTGCGTGCACGCTCAGTTCTACTGCAGGTGAGAACGGCCCGTCTCCCATCTGATTGGACGCTGAGACCTTGACCAGGTACACCTGACCGGACTGAAGATTCTCCAGCAGGGCCATCGTGACGCTCCCTGACAACAAGGGTAACATCGTTAAATGAAAATAACACATAAACCTATCAATAATTTACATCGTTGACTTTTATCTGCATTCATTACCTGTGTGAATCTCAAATAAAAAAAAAAAGATAGAGATGTATACTTTGCATTAAGACAAGATTATTTAGATTTAAACCAGAGATGCTCAAAGCACCGGCCAAAGCTGGTCCATAATGACCACTGATTTGGCCTAATCTCAAAAGTGGGAAGTTGATATATAACCTAATAATTTGCAATAATTAAGATTATTGGTTGGCAGCAGTGTTATTTTAGTGTTTTGAATCAGCTTTTATCTTTTTTTTTTAGTTTCCATTTCAATTTTAGTTTAAGTTTTCGTAATTTTGTGTAATTTCGTAATTTTTTATTAGTTATCAGTTTTTTATATTTTTAATTTTTTTTTTATTTTAGTTTTCATTTTAGCAAACTTATTGTTTTTTTAAGTTAGCTTCCAAGGCAGCATTTCTAATTTTCATTTAAGCTTTTAAAGTTTTTCATCAAATATTTATAGGGGGAAAAAACATGCCATTGAAGCATATATTTATAATTTATCTTTTTATTTATTTATGTATTACTGTATTGAAATGAATTTCATTTTAAAAACATAAATGCAACATTTACTTTTGGTCCACAATCCTCAAACAAGTGTCTTTTTTGTCTCTTCATAATAAAAAGTATAGGCACCTCTGATTTGATTATTATTTTTTTTTTGCATTTGACATTATTTTCATAAATGTCAAAGTAAAACAAGCAAATTTAACCTACAAATGAATTATTTTTCATTAAAAACAGCAAATATTAAATTCAGCATAAACATTACTATGATTTATAAAATATAAATAAGCATAAATATTTAATACATTCTGAAAATGATATATTTTTGCATTACATTATTACAAATTGCGTTTATGTTCATGCAAAATATTCTTTTGATGAATTTCTTTTGATTTTGTGCTGAAATATGACACAGGCATGTTCTTGACAGGTTTTGTGAGATTTTATTGCCTGACTCTTCAATCCTCATGTGACAGCACAGGATCAGAGTTTTACTACGAACAGACAGAACACCCCGTCAGCACCGCAGCGATTATTTGTGACCAACAGATTTAGGGTGTTGAGGGTTAAATGTTAACGCTTTAGTGACTGGTCTCATTACAGTACCACCCAAAACCTCCTGAACCAGCAGCGCATCTCTGCAGCCGTAATCGGCAAACCGCAGTGTGATTTATTCTGCAGAGCAGGCTGGGAATGACCTCAGGATCTGAGCCTCACCTCATGTTTAGATCCGGAGAGCTGTGTGTGTAACTGAAAACAGATGAACGGCAGTCCTGCTCATCTTTTACTGTCACTGCCCTGGATTTAGAGCTAATATACACCTAGTGAAATGTTCCATTTCTATTCAAATCAAGTTTATTTGTACAGCGCTTTTCACAATACATATTGTTTCAAAGCAGCTTTACAGAAAATGCTCATTTCAATGTAACATTTAGTACAAATACATGCAAGGGTCAGAGTCAGTGTCATTTCAGAATCAATGAGATGATATTATAGTTTTCATTTATTTTAATTATTGTTGAAATGTTCTAATTTTTTGTGTTTTTGTCATTTTTATAATTTTTTATGTCTAAAAGTTTTTTTTTTTTTGCCGTTTTAGTTTTAGTTTTATTTTAGTACATCAGTTAAACTAAATGAAAATGAGAAATGTTTCTTTGGAAACAAGCTGAAAATGAATTTATGGTTCAAATACGTTTAGGATTTTTTTTAGTTTCAGTTAACGTTTGTTTTATTTCAAGTGAAAAAACTATATAAAACTATAATAACCCCTACACGCACGCACACACACACACACACATTCACTCACACACACAAATACACACACTCATTCACTCACACACAAACACAAACACAAACACACACACACTCATTCACTCACTCACACACACACACAATCTCATTCATTCACTCACACACACACACACACAAACACAAACACACACACACTCATTCACTCACTCACACACACACACAATCTCATTCACTCACACACAAACACAAACACACACACACTCATTCACTCACTCACACACACACAAACACACACACACACACACACACACACACACACTCATTCACTCACACACACACATTCACTCACACACACACACACACACACACACACACACACACACACACACTCATTCACTCACACACACACACACACACACACACACACACACTCATTCACTCACACTCACACACACACACACTCACACACACACACACTCACACACACACACACTCACACTCACTCTCTCTCCACAATATCTCCAACCCCCCGCCCCCCCATGCTCTGCGTGAAGCATACAGGATGGTGTAGCGTGTCACAGCGATGCTGAGCTCGTCAGGTGGTTTCCATGACACCAGCGCCATGTCTCCTTCAATCAGAGTGACTTTCACTCCTTCAGGAGCTCGAGTGGGAGCTGATCGGAGAACAGACAGACAAACAGACACCAGTCAATCAAAACCACTCAAAGCCTTACGCAGAGAATGGATATATATATATATATAAATGTTTACCTTCAGGTAGTGTGGTCTGATAAACCACGGGACTCCAGGGACTGGACAGCTGATCCACGTGAAGACGAACTGCAAACTCATAATTGGTGTTTGGGTCCAAATCAGTGACCATCAGACTCTGGGCAGCACTGCAGGAACACACACACACATATGAGAGGATGAGCATCACAATCTGTGTGTGTGTGTGTGTGTGTGTCAGTAACACCAACTCCTCAAGTAAAACAACAACCAAGCCTTCCTCAATCCCAACCGGTTAAAACCCAACCTTTAATTGACGACCGTCTGTCCGCCGGTGAAAGCGGGTCGGGCCCAGTGCAGGAACACAGAGGAGGAGGAGTTACTGCGGGCGTAAACGTGATGAGGCGGCGGAGGGGGCGGGACCAGACGATCACGGACCGCTGCAAACAAACATCAAAATGTGCTTCAATGGTAATGTTTTTTATGAAGTCTCTTCTGCTCATCAAGGCTGAATTTATTTGATTTAAAATACAGCAAAAATGTGAAATATTATTACAATTTAATAGAACTGTTTTCTATGTGAATATATTGTAAAATGTAATTTATTCCTGTTTTTTTCAGCATCATTACATAAATCCTTCTAATAAGCTGATTCGCAGCTCAAGAAACATTTCTGATTATTATCAATGTTGAAAACAGTTTTTTTTTGTGGAAACTGTGATACATTTTATTTTTCAGGATTCACAGATGAATAGAGAGTTCAAAAGAACAGCATTTATTTGAAATAGAAATCTTGTCGGTCGCTAGACTCACAAACACATCCTGGTGTGCTGATAGTCTGGTCTGCCTGGTATCCTTCACCCATCAAACTGTAGGCCAAGAGTTTGACGTGGTACTTCCTCCTGGGGTCTGTAATAAAGACACACAAGAAGAAAAATGCAAGTATAAAAATAGTTTCTACTGTATTTTTCAAATGAAACATATGGGTGTTCACACATACAGTGACAGATGAATTCATGATGTGCACGTGTCCAAAGAAAAGTTTAACTTCATTATATTCATATGTATGTAGATATATATGTATGTGTGTGGGTAACCGATTGCATGTAATCATGATTACGTAATCAGTTTCTTAAAATTAAGTACTTGTAATTAAATCATATTACATCTTAAAATATTCGTAATCAGACTAGTTACTTTTTTTATTACATGATTATATATTATTCACATTGTCTCATGACAAGCAGGTAAACAGGTATAACATTTCATATTAAGTTTTATTTGTATTGTAATTTTAAGATTGATTTTAATTCAAATCATTTATTTAATTATTAGCTTTTCATTAAACTCACAAACCCCAGTTTGGGAAAATGTAATGTATTTATAATGTTTAATGCATGTTGTTAATAACAACGACTGGAAGATATGTTCTTTCTCTTTGTATTTTTATATGCAATGTATTACAAGATTGTCCTGTTTAAATCAATGTGATAAACAAGTTAGGTCAAAAGTAATGAAAAAGTAGTCAGATTATATTACCTGAAATGTGTACCGTAATGGATTGCAGTTACTAACTACAAATTATTTCATTTCATTTTGGAATCAGTAACGGACTACAATTTGTATGTAATCTACCCAGCACAGTATGTACATTTATATATAAATATATACACAAGCATGCATATACATATACATACATGCATACATGTATATCTTATGAAGCTTGACAGTTTATGAAATGATGCATTATGTCTGCAACAACTGAAACACAAACACTTTCCCCTCCAGAAAATGCATTTTTCGTGGCAACAATATAGATTTCTAGTCAAAATAGAATGGTATCTTATTTCTTCCTGTAATGCATGTAATCTGTGCTCAGATTTTACAAAGCTTTGGTCAGTTAATGTGTGAATGGGGCATAAGAGAATGTGTGTGTGTGTGTGTGTTTGTAACAGCAGATGTATATGGTCAGCTGACGTGTGTAGCGTGTGTGCATGTGTGTTTAATCATCAGCAGATGCCCAGAGCTGGAGGTGTTGGTCAGTGAGTTTGCGCTCGATCCTTCTGCTGGTCAACACAAAAGACGAGTGTCCATCCCCCGTTCAGTTCATCCACCCGTCATCCATCTGCTTCACCCACCCCCCCGACTGACCACTGACTAGCAGCCGCATCCCATTCACAACCAGACCACAGAGGTTACATCAGAGACCCAAAGGCCATGGGAAACACACACACACACACACACACACACACACACACAGAGGTCAGCCCCGTGACCAAAAACATGACCTCATGCATCATAAAGAGACCTCGGACTGACAGAAAAATTGATAACTGATCAGAAACCGATCATCTGGGCTTATCAGATATTCAAATGAAATTCACAGATAGCATTATTAAAAATTACAATAGCAAAACTCTAAAACTGTCCAAGTAATTCTTTGCATTAATTAGAGAAGCATATACACTTTTTTATATATTTTATAGATATGCAAAAAAGAGCATTTTTTAGTCAAGGAAATATTATTTAATAGAAGTATGAACTACAGATTTTAAAACAAAACAATCTAAAACATCTGGATAAACATGCTAATATGCAGATTTAAAATCTAAAAAATTAGTATTTGTTATTTTTTATAATGATTTATAAATATATATTAAGTGATTTTACAGTGATATGTCAGCAACAGCCATGCTTTCTATAGCGTGAATAGTCGAGGTGTGAAACTTTTACTCATTGAAACTAACAAGTTGCTGCAGTTTCCATACTGTCCTGCAGTACTGACTTTGGTCACATAGTGGCGCTACATGAGACTGACATGACTGAACATGTTCTGAGCTTCAGATCCTACAACTAAACCAATCCTGAGAGTCTAGTTGACAAATAGCATGGACATGAATGTTTTCAACATCAAGACACAAGGGTAAAAATGTACATTTACGCTAATATACTGCATATATGAGTATATTTGTGATTCTGGAAAGTTATTCCACTATTAGTTTTTTTTTTTTTTTAGCTTTTGTGCTATTCATATTAACAGTCCTGTAGTGTGAAAAATCTATTATTAAAAGTACAAATATTCCATGAGTTGGTATTATTTTAAATGAATTGAAATACTATCACAGTTTTTTTTATATTTTGAATTAGATGTTATTTTTATTTTCAGTTTTCACTTGAATTTAGGTTTCAGTCATTTTGTTGCGTTTTTGTAACGTCTTTTATCATTTTTTTTTAATGTGTGTATAGTTTTATTAATTTTTATGTATTAGTTTTAGTTCATTTAGTTTTAGATATTTTAGTATTTTAAGTTAAGCTTAACAAAAATTTGAAATGTCTCCTTGGCAACTAGTTGAAATAAATTCAATCACTGGCACTGAGATTGAGGGGGCGGGGCCAAGCCCAGCAGTGCTGTCCTGATTGGACGGTTCGGTAAGGTGTGTGTGGCATTGAGATCCACAACTCTGAAGAGGCTCGGTGGAGCCGGTCAGGGGTCAGAGTTCACACACAGATAAAACTCCTCAGGAATCTGGAGTCAGAGGTCAGGCACACAAGAGAGGCCTCTTTCTCCAGGCCATCAACATTCAGAGAGAGATAAAGAAAGTATTTGGACGGGAAACAACACACAAAACACACTTTAAATAGCATGGATAGTAAGACGTGCACGAGTCCACAAACAATAGTTAGCTAAATAAAATAAACGAATATATTTTAAATCATATTTTTTTCACACAAATCTATCTATCTATATATATTTAAAACCACCCTGGACAACAGCCTCCCTACGGTACAATAGCCTGGAGATATTAACCACACACTGAGAGAGGGGCACATCTGACCTCTGACCTGGAATCTGGGCAAGTCCAGTCCTGTCGAGAGAGTCAGGGAGCAGCGCACATGCAGCACAGAACTTACAAAAAAATAGCAAGATTTTGAAATATGACCTCACTATAATGAAAAGGAAGTATTCATTTTGATAAGTTTCAAACTGATATTATGAGGGGGAAAAAATGAATATTTTAATTTGATTGATTTTGCAAAAGCCACAGTCCCTGCAATACTTCTACTTTCCACCAGGGGGCTGTGGCACACACTGGGAAGTTTGATCACATCACTAACACTAACTATCAGCCACAGCAGTGTGATCAACAGCTAGAGCTACTAATGAACAGCTGTAGCTCTGAAGTGTATCAGTAAGAGTCTTCAGAGTCTGAAAAGTATGAAGAAATCATGAAATATAGACAAATATCATCATGTACAAAATACCTACAATATCTACAAAAACAAAACTACATTTTTTACATTTTCTGGCAAAACTTAATATTTTTATCCTAACTCGATAAAATAAAATATATATTTATTAGAAATATATAAATACCTATTATGGAATTTCTACAGTAATAAACCAGATTTGTATCATTTCTGGCAAAAGGAAAATATAAAAAATAAACAAAAAAAACATCAAAATAATGGAAAAAATATTAGAAATAGGTACAAATATCTTAAATGGAATATCTATAAAAAATTAAACTAGATTTTTATCATTTCTGGCAAATGGGGACATCAGCCATCTTTCTGCAAATAAAAAAAATTAAACTAGATTTTCACTATGTTTGCATCATTAATCTGGCAAATGGGGACATCAGCCCCCCCCCCAAAAAAAAATCAGCAAAAGCTTAGAAATATGCAAGACATCTTAACTCACTACAATGAAAAAAATATTAGAATTATAAACAAATATCTACAAATGAAACTAGATTTTTACCATTTCTCATTTGTCTCATTTTATGTATTTTTCTTATTTTCTTTTCAATACATTTTAAGTAAAGCACTTTGAACCAGCATTATGTATGAAATAATGTGCTATATAAATAAACTTGCTTTGCATTGCCTAGACTGTTGATGATGGTTTCTGGGCGTTGCTATGGGGTTCTAAGTGCTTTTAATCGAGCTGCTATGCAGTTGCTAGGGTGCTGACTTAGTAAACACCACTACTGACAAATCTCCACCAAGTGAAATCTCCACAGAGCTTAAATGAATATAGAAAATGCCCATCCGCTGTTCTGAGCTCAGCTCTCACAGATATTACAGCCGAGCTAAATGAACGAGCCTGCTTTAATTAAAGAGTGAACATTAGAGACCGTAACCCTCAGACACTCTCCGGAGGAAAAAACGAGCAAGAAACATCATGTACAACACGCTCGACAGCATCTGTAACATGATGTTATCACAGAAACCAATTTAGTTCTTCAGTTCTACAAAGGAAGTCTCTGGGGTCAGGGTTCCTGAGGGTGTAAAAGCAGAAATGTGAAGTTTGCATCATGAATCATGTGAAGGTTTCCAGGTTTACTCGCTTTAAACGGTCATCATCAGTTGTGAGACTGTGTGTGTGTGTAAGTGTGTGTGTGTGTGTGTTTGGTTGGGGGTGTTGGAGCTCTGTATGAGGATCTTTGTTGTGAAGCTCGTCCCACATTCTGTCCCCCTACAGACATAAACCTCCCAATGCTCTCTTCACCTCCCCTGGACTGATAAACTGTAAACCCTCCCTGAGAGCTGTCCACAACTCTAATGAATAGAGTTCAGCTCCTTCACACCTCTCTGAATACAGCATGAAGGGTGAATTTCAGCTTAAACTACATCCACTGCCTATTTCAACTCATTTCTGTTTGTAAAAAAACAAAAACCAATAAGATGACAACTGTGTACTAGCAAAGTCTATTTGGCAATGAATATTGCATCATAGCATGGAGAATTCATTAAAGAGATCTCTATAATATTTCAATCGTTCAACTACACATAAAAAAAAATATTTTTAGTTCTTAGCATTTTTGTCTTTATTTTTTTCCAGTACAAATATCTAATCATTCTTAAATCAGGATGTTTATCTGAAATGCAAAATTACATAAGATACTTGTTTTCAGAAAAAAAAAAAAACAATTATGCTTAAAAATTTAAATGGGGTCTAAAAAATAAACTTAATTCAAAGGTAAAACGATTATTTTTCTTACACCATTGACAGATATATAAACCAAAACTTACTTAAATTTGATAATTTTTTATATTTTTAGGTAATTTTGTATCTTAACATTTTGCATTTCGCAAATAAACTATGAATAAATTAAGAATGTTTATATATACCAAGTAAAAAAAAAAATTGTATTTTATGTAGTTCTCGGTTATGTTTCATTTAAGTATGAACTTTGTCTCAGATCAGACACAAATGAGTCACTAGCTGTCATCCAGTAAGAGTATAGAGTTATAAAACGAATAATGAGCAGACTCAGATCATTTGATGAGAATGTATGAGCTCATATTAAAATCTCTGACTTGGTTGTAGAATCTGAGCACAGTTTGAGGCATTTTGGGATCTTTTCTGAAACGCGTGTGAGATTACTGGGGTTTTTCTGAAAATCTTAAGCAAAAGTCTCTATTTGCTCTGCCTTTAACCTCAGTGCTGTCTAGATGAAGCAACTGAGATATTTGGCCACCTACATTCCCAATTCAATTCCAGTTAGTAAAGTTAGTAAATATATGTATGGAAATATTGTGTCCAGTTCTGTCTGATTTAAATATCAGCTGGTTGACCTCTCTACGGCCACAGATGGCCACTGGTCAAGCAAAGCATTGTGGGACAGCATTCATGACCACCACTGAATTACAGGCCCAGATAAGAGTGACCTTTAGGGGCACAAGAGGGCGAGCACACCACAAACATACAATGCCCTCCTCCAGATGCTCATGGGAAGATCAGCACTGACCAGCACTTAGGCACCGGGCTGGAAGGGTCAGAGGTCAGAGGGGGGAGGGTCACTGGGAGTTTAGGGAGGAGAGCCACAAATCTACATATCTGAAAAACACTTGAGTGCTCTTGTTCTTGGCGAACCACTGGCCTGTTCATTTAGAGACTCTGGGTGGAGCAATGAACAGAAATAAATAGAAAAGAATCATCAATAATCAACATGAAAACAGATGTGAGTCTTTGAGTGGATGACATCACATCTTGCTGTTTTTCAGCATGAATCTCACACTTTTAAGTGTATCAACACTACACAGAGTTAAACTGATCTCAAGATGTCAGGGTCGTGCAAAATCCAGAACTGAAGGATTGACAGGAAAATGAAATTACTGAATTGCTATTCAAATTACATCTATCTGTCCGTCCGTCTGTCTGTCTGTCTGTCTATCTATCTATCTATCTATCTATCTATCTATCTATCTATCTATCTATCTATCTATCTATCTATCCATCTATCTATCTATCTATCTATCTATCTATCCATTTGTCCATCCATCTATCTATCTATCCATTTGTCCATCCATCTATCTATCTATCTATCTATCTATCTATCTATCTATCTATCTATCTATCTATCTATCTATCTATCTATCTATCTATCTATCTATCTATCTATCTATCCATTTGTCCATCCATCCATCATCCATCCATCCATCCATCCATCCATCCATCCATCTATCTATCTATCCATCTATCCATCCATCCATCCATCCATCCATCCATCCATCCATCCATCCATCCATCCATCCATCCATCTATCTATCTATCTATCTATCCAACTGTCCATCCATCCATCCATCCATCTATCCATCATCCATCCATCCATCTATCCATTTATCCATCCATCCATCCATCCATCCATCCATCCATCCATCCATCCATCTATCCATTTGTCCATCTATCTATCTATCTGTCTATCTATTGGTCTATCCATCTGTCCATCAATCCATCCATCTACTTTTTAAAAAAAAAAATTCAATCTTTCAAACAAACCTGAATTAAAATATCTTTGAATTTCATTTTTATTTTACTTTCCGATATTCAAATTTTAAATTGCAATTCCATGTCCTCAATTCAAATGAAGAAAAAGATTTTTTTTCAGTTCTGAACAGCACATAATTCTGCTCCATTCAGTGTTAAATGCTGGACTGAAAGTGGCATGCTCAGTGTTTACACAAGCTAACATCCCGCTCTAGCCAATCAGACTCCCAAACTTCCACTACAACAAACACAGGCACATTAAAAAAAGATTTCCCATTTGGCACATTTGCACACAGCTGCTGGATTTCACTGGGTGTCCTGAAGTCACTGAAGTCACTCACCCAGGCCTCCAATGGTGTGCTGGCGGTGGTGAGGGGGAATCTGGGTCAGCGCTCCTTCTGGTTCGCTCTCTTCGTGGTAGGAAAGTTTGAAGCCCTGCAGTCCAGTGCCGCTGCCAGCTGGAAGATGCCAACGCAACACCACAGTCGTGCAGTTCAGAGACTCCAGCTGCAGCTCTGGTGCCAGGGGCACTATGGGAGAAAAATACTCAGACAATCAGAAACACATCGTCATACTTCTTGTGCATGGAAAAGTAAAGTTATGTTAAAAGGATGCATGTTGAGTTGAGTGTCATTAAAACGTCTTTCTCCTCTCAGACTACAAAACGTGGCAAGCTTACACTGCACGGTTAAACAGTTCATACCTGACAGAAAGAACAAAACATTGAAAATTTCAAAGCGCAGACCCCACCAGCCCTGTAACCTCAGGAGAACAAATCTTCAAGATTTATCGGCCACAACTGCTGCTATGAATCTCTTGAGTCCAGACGAGACGGGACCTCACAGGAACCACCGCCGGGGTTAAATCAATCCCAGCTTAATTAAACACACTCCCGCAGAGTTTCCTGTGGTTCCAGTGTATCTTTGCAGACATTAAATTTAACCGTAGTAATCTAACAGAGTGGGTTCCAGTAGATCACAGGTGACAGAGTTTCATATGTGAGCTGAGGCTTACGCTGGGACTGGAAGATCTGTAGAGGCCTGCGGCTCTCGCTTTATAACCCATGACTAAAAGCTTTCCGATGTGGACGAGAAGAAGGGTCAAAAGTCATGCAGGAACAAATGCAATGCCTTAACAAGATTATCAGCCCAAAGCAAAGAGAAAGACATCTTCTCAAAGCATGTGTTGCAGGTTTTAAAATTTTGCACTTACATACAGACATCAGAAGATTCACGCCTAACAGTCCAAATAATCAACACCAACTTGGATTAGACCATCTATAGCACATTAATAGAATGATAGAACGATTGATTAACGATAGAATGATAGATATATGGATGGAGGGATGGAAGGATGGAGGCACAGGTAGAACGATAGATAGATAGATAGATAGATAGATAGATAGATAGATAGACAGACAGACAGACCTTTAGTGCTGGAAGCCTTCGGTGTCCTGTGGGACGTCCAGGCCGATGGTTCTCCCCATCCCACGCTGGTCGCTGCAGCGATGCGGAGCAGGTACGTGGTGTCGGGCTGAAGACCCTCCAGGAGGTGATGGGTTTTGTGTCCTGAGAGCTCCAGCTGTGTCACTGCCCCGTCTGTGCTGGTCCTGTACGAGAGGCGGTACCCAGACACACGACCACGACTCAGCTTATGAGACAGAGGCTGCCACGACACCTGGATATCAGAGGGACTGCGGCTGGTGAGGCTCAACTCAGGAGCACGCGAGGGAACTGAGCCAGAGAGAGAAATTCATGACAGATAGTACTTATGAATATCACAGACCCAGCAGCAAACCCACAAAGCAGTCATAACAGAAAAATGGTCTTGATAAGCAATTGTTTTGGTACAAGATACCTTGACTAACATTATGAGTGGATCTCAGGGGAAAATAAAATTATATAATGCATACAACGATATAAAGTTGCATCTTTCTTTTAAGGCAGACAATGAATCTCACTCAGCTTAATCATAAATAAAATGGAGTGAATGGGTGCCGTCAGAATGAGTCCAAACAGCTGATAAAAACATCACAATAATCCACAGCACTCCAGTCCAGCAGTAACATCTGGAGAAGACAAAAGCTGTGTGTTTGTAAAAAACAAATAGGATGTTTTTAACTTTAAACTGTTGCTTCCGGCAAAAATATGAGTCCATAGTTTTAAATAATGCTTCCTCCAGTGAAAAAAATCCATCCACTGTTATCCTCTCACATCAAAACAGTTTTGGCTTGTAAACGGTGCTTGATCTGATCTGCACATATTTCTCTCATGATTCAGATGAGACGACTTTTTTCACTGGAGGAAGCATTATAATGGATAGAGGAGAAAAGCAAAATTGAAGTTCAAAACTTCTTGATGTATTTGTTTTGTCCAAACACACAGCTTTTGTCTTCTCCAGATGTTAACTGCTGGACTGGAGTGATGTGGATTACTTGTGGATTATTGTGATCTTTTTATCAGCTGTTTGGACTCTCATTCTGACGGCACCCATTCACTGCAGAGCAGCCATTGGTGAACAAGTGATGCAATGCTGCATTTCTAAAAATCTGTTCAGATGAAGAGACTTTTTAATTTTCATTTTTGGGTGAACTATTCCTTTAAGAGAACACAACAACGTTTGGACATCAGATGCTCATTCTCTACTCACCGTCCTCCAGTGTGTGCTGTATGACGTGGTCAGACATGCGGCTGGCACCCATGGGCATGTACGCTACGATATAAAAGGTGTAGTTCCGCCCGGCCTCCAGGTCATCAATGATGTAGCGGGTGGTATCGTTACCGATAACAATCTGGTACTCTTCGTTATTTAGACCTGTTGGGACACGACAAGCCTTAAAGTCCTCGTGAAATCAAAAGTCGGTATTAAAGTTGGCAGCAACTTCCAGTTCAGATGGACTTTAATGTTTCACAATCTCTGGAAAGCATGACAAATTCAGCAACACTGCTACACTTTGCAATGCCAAGTTCATTGCTTCGATTCCTAGGTAAAGTATGAACTGATAAAATGCACTCTTTGAATGCAGTATAAGTCGCTTTGAATAAAAGCATCTGCCTAATGCACAAATGTATCATGCACAAAATTCAAACTAATAATGCACAGAAACTAAGTTCCCTAAAATGAAAAGAAAATGGTGTAGAATTTACTTTGAAACCATTTTCATACATAGATTGCTTAACACATTGAATTAAACATGACATTCTGAAGTTATAAGACTGAAATAGTATTTTCTTGGAAAACATATTCCAATAAACTTTGTTTTAATTTTTACAATCCAGAGGAAAGTTCTATTGTCCCAAATGCATGCTCCTTATCCTTCATAAATCGAAAAACAATAAACATACCAACACCTTCTTTTAATTAACCCAACTAAAAACAAATAAAAAGAAACTTGTCAACTCAATCAACATGGCCATGCCTTCTTTTAATTAACCGCATTATCAATGCAACTAAAGGCAAATTCCACCTGCTGGTTTTCCCACAAGTCCACTGCACCTGATAACACTTTAATTAGGCAACATTAAGATGCTCAAATAAAAGAAACACTCTACAGCATTGAGTCTCCAACTGAATTTCTGACTCAATAAACAAGATACTCGACAGTCAACAGAAAAGGCCTTGTTCTGGAGCTGAATGGCCACGCTGAAGACTTTGACTCTGACGCACAGGGACAAGCCCCCCAAAGCCTCTTCAGACACTCCAACACTCGGGATAATTAGCCCCCTTTTGCAACCCTTTCAATCACTTCCGATGCTTTTTGCCCTCCAGAGCAGATGCAGTGTGTATTCTTTCTCTACAGCTACTGTATTCTTCTCCCACTAAATGGCCTGGAATTCTGGAAGTCCAAGTGCAACCGGCAAAATCCCTACTAAAGATTTCACACTTGTCAGTGTCTCATTGTTTTCACTTCCTTATCTTCTAACAAGCAGGCAGGTGTTTTATTTGGACGTCTTTATTAAAAGCTAAAAGAATATCAATGCATTTAAACTGCGAGCAATTTATTGAACTAAACCAATGATCCTTGACTTTTTGTTTTTTCAACAACAGAAAGTACTCAAAGAGTCCTCAACTACTCAACCGGCTGTCATGAACAGAGCAAGAGCCTTTACCACACAAAGTCATGAATATTTCTAAATTAAAGGAATAGTCTGGTAAGAATGAAAATTTGCTTAAGATTTACTCACCCTCAGACCATCCGAGCTGTAGATGAGTTTGTTTCTTTATCAGATTTGGAGAAATGTAGCATTGCATTACTTGCTTAGCAATGGCTGCTCTGCAGTGAATGGGTGCCGTCAGAATGAGAGTCCAAAAACCTGATAAAAACATCACAATAATCCACACCACTCCAGTCCAGCAGTTAACATCTGGAGAAGTGTGTTTGTAAGAAACAAGTTTTTAACTTTAAAATGCTGTTTCTGGCTAAAATATGAGTTTATAATCCATAATAACGCTTCCTCCAGTGAAAAAGTCCATCTCCTCTTGTCTTCTCACATTAAAATGTTTGTTACGAACTGTTCTAGACTGTTCTGGCTTGTAAACAGTGCTTGATCTGAGCAGATTTCTCTCCTGATTCAGACACAATGTATTTTTCACTGGAGGAAGTGTTTTATGGATTACAGACTCGTATTTTAGCCGGAAGCATTGATTTGAAGTTAAAAACATCATAATGATGGATTTGTTTCAGCTTTTGTCTTCTTCAGATGTTAACTGGTGGACTGGAGAGGAGTGGATTACTTGTGGATTATTGTGATGTTTTAATCAGCTGTTTGTACTCTCATTCTGACGGCACCCATTCACTGCAGAGCATCCATTGCTGAGCAAGTGATGCAATGCTACAATCCAAAAAAAACGAATAAGAAACAAACTCATCTACATCTCGGATGGTCTGAGAGTGAGCACATTTTCAGCAAATGTTCATTTTTGGGTGAACTGTTTCTTTAATTGGTGCATTTTCACCACTGTCTGTTTACACCTGAGACACTCACCTTCTGCCTTCATGTAGTGTACAGAGTAAGCAATGACTTTGTCTGAGTTGTACATGGGTCTCTCCCAGGCCAGTAAGATGGCTGAGCTGGATACGGTCTCTGCACGGACATTTCTGGGCGCGCTCGGCCGGTTGTCCGACATTACTACGATCAGACGAGCCATGGCCAGAACTGAACCCTGCTCGTTCTCCGCCTGGCACTGGTATATGCCATCATCTTCAGGAATAATCTGGTTAATCACCAGTTTACTGTGAAAACAAACAATGATTTTCACAATGAAAAAAACTCAAGACATTGATATACTGACAATCTCACAAAACCTGTTAATATTGCACCTCGAACTCTAAAGTAAGAAAAACGTAGCATTTGTTGCACTGCCTTTTAAAAAAACTAAAACATCAGGATGCATTACAGTAATGAGAACTTGGGAGAAAATGTGATTAATTTTCTTTATTTTATATAATATATTATGTTATTTTAATATAACATAAAAGATGTTTCGTAACATGAATATTTATAGATGCAAGAACTGAAAAAAAAAATAAAAACATATATTTAACATGCATGTTTAACGTGTGTATGTTGAGGTGGAAACAAGCATGTCAATAGCACTAGACCAAATCACTCCCCCTCCTTTTTACTTTCAGGATCCCATGACAAACCCAGACAGGAAAACAAATTAGAGGAAAATCAAAGAGAAAATCAGCTCAAACTCCATTAGCAGAGCACTGAATAATTAACCCTCTCTTGTTCCACATAAGAAACCAGCTGATGAATATTTCAGCAGGACAGAGTTTCCAGCAGACGAATGAGCCCAGAGCGACATCAACGTCGGCCATCAGGTAGTGCTCAAAATATACACTTCAACTCAAATTCAAGACAAACAGAAACAAATGCAATGGGTTCTACCTTTGCAGCAGCATACAGTATCTGTCAGATAGTGCACAGCTTTACATTAAGATAATTGTGAATCTGAGGTGCATTAAACAATTCAAGCAGATGCAGCTATAAACAAAGACTTCCAAGAGACACATTTATTGGTTCAGGCCATGCATGTTCTCGAAAGCACTGAGGAGTTTCACATGCATGTACCTGTTATACATCTTGACGCGTCCGTTCGAGTGAACGGGTTCACCGTTCTTCAGCCATGTGATCTGAGGGGTCGGGAATCCCTCGGCCACACATGCGAAGCGGGCGGTACCGGCCCTCGGTCGGGTCACGCTTCACTCCAACACAAATAGAGACGCCGCATCAAAACAAAAACACATACACATATTAAATAAATAAAATCATGCAATCTTGAAAACATATAAAGGTAAATTTAACACTTTTTTAAGACTTAATTTAAGACTTTTTTAAAAAGTTAAAATAAACTGAAGGGAACACAATATGTCAAAATAGTATATACAGTAATTGTAAATGTCTTGTATTAGCAATGCTTCAAAGTTTGAAAATAGAAATTTATACCAATCTCCATTACTTTTCATTCATTTTACAAAAAAAAAAAAAAAAAAAAAAATCTAAAGGCTTGAATAACACTTGTTTTCCAGAGCAAATATCTAAAGATTTTTAAATCAAGAAACATTTACTTGATACGCAAAATGACAAGATTAGAAGTCTATAGTTTATAAATTAAACAAGGACAAATATGTCAATATGCAATGTGTTAATTAACTTAATTCAAACAGAAAAGTAATTTTCATTTCTTATTGAGAGATATTTTTTCTTGTTTTAAGTATAAATTCATTTAATTTTGTTCAGTTTCTCAGAAATCAAGACTTCATATGTTTAGTAACTTGATTACTTTTACTTGAGATGTCTAAACATTTGTGACCCTGGAGCACAAAACCAGTCATAAGGGTCAATTTTTCGAAATTGAGATTTATACATAATCTGAAAGCTGAATAAATAATCTTTCCATTGATGTATGGTTTGTTAGGAGGACAATATTTATCTGAGATACAACAATTTGAAAATCTGGAATCTGAGGGTGCAAAAAAATCTAAATATTGAGAAAATCACATTTAAAGTTGTCCAAATGAAGTTCTTAGCAATGCATATTACTAATCAAAAATTAAGTTTTAATATATTTACAGTAGGAAATTTACTAAATATCTTTATGGAACATGATCTTTACTTAATATCCTAATGATTTTTGGACATAAAAGAAAAATCAATAATTTTGACACATACAATGTATTTTTGGCTATTGCTACAAATATACCCCAGAGACTTAAGACTGCTTTTGTGCTGCAGGAAAACAAAAATGCTGAGAAAGATTGCAGTGCATGAAACATTTGTGTTTTTTTACTCTACCTAGCACAGTTATATTAGCGGCTGCAATCGTGTAGTTTCTGGTTCCCGGCGTAGTTGCGCGGCAGAAGTAGATCCCAGCGTGCTGGGGTTTCACGTCAGATATGAGCAGGTTTCCATTGCCAAGAACCTTCGTTTTGTGAACGTCAATAGATTTATGGTCGGCGCGGCTCCATGAGATCAGCGGACGAGGATTTCCGGTCGCCATGCACTCCAGCAGAGCCGTGCTGTGAAGCGTCACGGTCAGATTCTGCGGACCGGCGATGATGATAAACATAACAAAAAAAAATGAAAAATAAACAAACTACAAGCAAAACGAGAACAAATACTAACTATACACATACAATACATCACTGTTAACAAAACAACTCCTCTCCTGCGGCGGCGACCTGTGGTCACGGTTAGCTCGGCCTCGGCGCTCCTGCGGCGGCTGGCGATATTAATCGCCACACAGCGGTAACTCCCGGCATCAGCCTGTTCAACTACACAAATACAAAAAAAACACAATTTAAACACTCAGAAACAGAAATGAGACATGCAAACATTCACTTAATACAACATACGATAAAATGTTTATAATGTACAGAGTAAAATGTCAAAAATAAATGTCAAATTTGAAATAATTGTGGAACGGACATACTATATATGTATTACAGTAAATTAAATGAGCAAAATAAAGAAAGAGTAAGTGGTCAATACTAAGCCCCTCCTCCCTCTAGTAGGTGGGCGGAGCTTACCTTTCAGTGGCCAGTGGTAAAGTGACTCTGTTGAACTCCCAGGTGATGATTGGTGGGGGCGTGGCTGTGATCTTACAGGTGAATCGTGCGACAGATCCCTCCATCACCGTGATTGATGCCGGCTGCTGAGTGAAGGAGGATAAACCTGCAGAAAGGCAACATCATAGTTACCATCATCTATATGAGAGTCAGCCTCTTCTTCAGACACTAAGGATATCAGTGGCCACTTTTTGAGCTGTGAATCAATAATGTCTTGTGTTAATGGCAAATTTGAACAAGTTCAGATGCCAATGATGTATGAGAGAAACAAAATAGAACAAATTAGAGAGAAGAAGGAGTGAGAGAGGTTTGAAGGAGTCAAACTGAACCAAAAGCTTTAGATAAATACTAGCGGCAAACACCTCACGCTAGCATATCACACACCTTTTGCTAACACTTCTGTGTGTGTGTGTGTGTGTGTGTGTGTGTGTGTGTGTGTGTGTGTGTGTGTGAGTGTGTGTTTCTCTCCAAACAAAACCCTTTTGCTTATTACCTTCAGGTGTTTCTCTGACAAAAACATTTGTGCTCTATTAGAAAGTCATCATGTTTAGAGATATTTAAGGGTAGGGATGCTCGATTATGGCCAAAAAAAAAAAAGAAAGACAATTATTACTTCAGAAACACAAAAAAATCATTAAACTATTTAAACAAAATAAAAAAATAAAAGAAAAACTTGATGAAAATTAAAGTCTTAAACTGTGTTTTTTTTTTTTTTAAACTTTAGATATAATTTAATATAATTCTATAATATAATAATTTATTTATATATACAGTACACATATCAAATATAGGGTGCAATACATTCCAAAGTTAAAACAAAAAATATATAATAAAACAATGGCATGGTGTTAAAAAAACAAAAACAAAGCACAGGTGCATAAATAAGACCAAGTTAATGATAATATTATAGTTTTCATTAATAGTTTTATTTTTATTTTCTGTTATTATTTTTAATAAAGTTTTAGTCATTTTTTTGTTTTTGTTATATGTCTACAGTTTCTTTTTTCAGTTTCAGTTTTAGTTATTTTAGTACATCAAGTTAAACTAAATTAAAATGAGAAATGGCATAAGTTTTACATTTTTAAAACATTTCATTTCAAGAAGCACTTTTTTTTAATGGTTTTAGTTTTAGTTAACTATAATAACCCCGGCTCCATCCCTTTAAAAAGACTCTTGTGGCTTTCTGAGTGATAATAATCAGTAAAAGCGAACACAGCTCACCATAAACGGCCTGTTTTAGGACTGAAAGGCATTAATGTTTGTTTAACGTGTCTCTTCAGTGAGGCCTTCGCATCGGTGCTGCGCTCCAGCTCTGGCTTTCTCAAGCTAACAGCCATAAAACCCCCCAGAGCCATTAGGATCGTCCCCTCACGTCCCCTCCAACCCTTAAAGAAGCCTCGGGTCAGTAATTAGTTAACAGGAATCAGTGGAAGATCTGCCATACATACAGACCTCAGTATGAATCTCATGTTAGGATGAGATAATCACAAAATCAGCCTCAGGCCTGAATGTTGTGGTGTTGTGATAATCACTGACAGGAAGTCATCATCACAACAGAATTAAAGCTTCGTACATAATTCAACCAGTCATAAAGCTCCTATTCTGGAAAACCAGGTGTGTTGATTGACAGTTCTAGAATGTCAATCAAACTACACTGTGGACAAAGTTCTGGTGATCTTTGACCCAGAGATGAGTTATTGGATGCAGCGTGTGTGTTTGTGTGCTAATACTGGTTAAATCATCATTCCAATAACAAAGAACTACCATCAACACTGACAAACACATATTGTTTGGATATGTACTATAGTAATCCTTCAAAGAAGGAGTAGCGTATAAATACCACAGTATGTGAATATGATAATATATCAAAATAGGGAACAAATTCCACATGCATACATGCAAAAAATAGTATGTATAGTGTATTTGAATGCATGAGATAAAATGCATTCCTTGCAATTGAAGTCATTTGGATAAAATGTCTGTCAAATGCAATTCCTCACACACACTAGACATTTCTATGAATCACAAGCTGCATGTGGTGAACTGAGTTTTAAAACACACATTAAAGGGATACTCCACCCCAAAATGAAAATTTTGTCATTAATCACTTACACCATGTCGTTCCAAACCCGTAAATGCTTCGTTCGTTTTCGGAACACAATTTAAGATATTTTGGATGAAAACCTGGAGGCTTGAGACTGTCCCATAGACTGCCAAGTAACTAACAGTGTCAAGGTCCAGAAAAGGTATGAAAGTTGTCTTCAGAATACTCCATCTGCCATCAGACGTGCAATCTGGGTTATATGAAGCGACAGGAACACTTTTTGTAAGGGAAGAAAACAAAAATAATGACTTTATTCAACAATTTTCTCCATATCACCGTATGCTCTTCTGTGTCAAATCACAGCTAAATACACGTAGAAACAGTGCATCCTTGTGGCGCGGATGACACAGAAGAGCATACAGTGAAATGGAGAGACACAAAAGAGACTGTTGACAAAGGAACTGTTGAATAAAGTCGTTATTTTTGTTTTCTTCGCTTACAAAAAGTGTTCCCGTCGCTTCATATAACCCAGATTGCACGTCTGATGGCAGATGGAGTATTCTGACGACAACTTTCATACCTTTCCTGGACCTCAACACTGCTATTTATTTGGCACTCTATGGGACAGTCACAAGCCTCACTGTTTTCATCCAAAATATCTTAAATTGTGTTCTGAAGACGAACAAAGCTTTTACGGGACTGGAATGACATGGGGGTAAGTGATTAATGATAAATTTTCATTTTGGGGTGGAGTATCCCTTTAAGTATATCATCCAGACAAAAAGATCCCAACAGAGTTCTCACAATTCAGACTTTTTTCTTGCAATTCTGAGAAGTTATAAAGTCAGAAAATCAAGATTTTAAATCACACAAAAAATAATAAATTCAAGAAATTAACACTTTATTTCACAAAGTTAAAACTTTTTGCTCACAATTCTGAGAAATTACATAAATGCAGAATTGCAAGACATAAGTTCATATAAACTCAGAAAAAGTCAAAACTGCCATTTTTTATTTTTTATTCCGTGGTGAAAAAATCTTTTCATTTATAAAACTACAACTTGATCTAGTTTGTGTTTGGCTGTGCAGCTGCTAAAGCAGCATTATGAGAGGATCTGTGAGTCTGTCCCTTCCACCGACCTGACCTCTCACCTCTGACCTCAACAAATCCTGAGCGGCAGTAAGCTCATCCCTGCTCAGGCACCCCGGGGCCACCAAACATGAACCAGAAACGAAGCCACTAACACAACAGAGCAACACTAGAAGTGGACACTTCCGTTTCGGCGAGTCCCTCTCCTTCGCTCAGGAGACGCTTTCAGAGCAGCACAGGTCTGTGGATCGGCACACACAGGGTCAGCGGGCAGGTCACAGAGGGACAATGGTTGCCACGGCAACACCAGGGCCCCGATGTGCAACTTTACAGCCATTCCAACCCTAAAAACACTCAACTTTTCACTAAGAGAGAGAAAGATCATTGCAAGCCAGTATATATATAACTACTCAACATGAAACCCATATTTCCATTGAAATATGACATTGAAATCCACTGAAACATGACATTCAGTGAGGAAAAACAGGTGTCTGTTTCATAGTTTATTGGTAATTGAGGGGGACTGATCCACCGCCTGCACTGATTGGTTGACATCAGATGAAAGGAAAGTGGTTTTAGAAGTGGAGTAAGCTGCATCACAATTTGATGAAAGATTATGAAGACAAATATTTTCATTGGTATAACCCTGCACTAATGAATCATTCACGATAAGAGTAGAAATATTTTTTAACAATACTCACTTTCAAACATTAATTTACAACATGATCTTTTGGATGTGGTCCATACCAAACAAGATGTTCACAAAAAAAAAACACTGTAATAATAATAATTTTATATATATATATATATATATATATATTTAGATTCTTAAAAATAAATACATATATTAAATGCAATGAATTTTATTTAATAACAAACCAATAAATTAAACATTAATAACAATAATAATAATAATAATAATATATTGTTGTTGTTGCTATTACAGATAATAATAAAATCATATTTAATATAATTTTCTTATCTTTCATATATCATGCAATTTATATATAATTTTATGCATTATTTTATGATTCATGTCAAGGATAAATCAAGCATCTAATTATGATGAATGTCCAGATCAGATATAAAAAAATAACAATCACACAAATTCTGACTGTTCTCACTCAAGCCACATTGGGGGGGGGGGGGTTATTTCTATGCAGTTTACTTACACATTTAACTGCTTTCAACAGATTGATATTAAAATAATACATATCCAGACAGGGATGAAACTTTCACCCTCTCTCTCTCTGTCTGTCTGCTTCAGCGAGTGATTGTCAGTGATGGAAAAGCAATACGAGTGTGTAAGTGTTTTCTGAAAGCGGATCATTAACAAGAGCCCTTAAAAGATCTTTTAGTGCAGGTAAGAGACGCCACCTCCATACTGACATTTCAGCCTTCAACACACACACACACACACACACACACACACACACACACACACACACACACACACACACACACACACACACACACACACTCATACTACAGTGTTTCTGTCAAGGTAAAACATCACTTAACATCATCATCACTTCAGAGTTAAACTGAAAGCTGTTCATTAGCATCTCAGCTTATCCTCTAGAGACCGATGGAGACGTTCTGACACACTAACATGCAACTTTGACACATTAAAATGCCGTAATGTAGTATGCTAGTTAATCCAACTTTAATGCAAAAGTAATTTGAGATGTTTTAAGGTTTTATAAGCAGATGCATTATGCACAAGCGCGGTGAACAAACACAGTCCCGCTGTGTCGTGACCTGACCTCACCTCTCGCTCCTGCTTTAGAGAAATGACAGCAGAGGCAAAGAATGCTGCGGCTGTGAACAGAAGGGAAGAATGCAAAGCCCAAAAGCTGCAGGTCAATCAGGGTCCGTCCAGCAGGCCAGTTACAGCCCCAGACCGCAGGACCCCCACCGGCCAATCAGATGCCAGAATTGGCCCCTCATCATCCAATCAGAGGCCACGCTCAGGACCTCTCCCTGTGGCCTTTAGCCTCTCAGCTGTATGGGGGCAGGGAGGCCAGAGAATATCCCGAGACCCTTATCTCCCCCCCGAGGTCTGAAAACAGCACAGCTATTGTGTCTTATCTGATCCGCTGGAGAGCAACAGGTCAGATGGTCACCCAGAGAGCAATATCTGTGATCAAATACATGTAGAGTAGCACTCACACGCCTGCTTAGACAGGGTTTGTAGGTGTGCTCATGATACAGAGAGAAACATTAACGCATGCGTGCAGGAGGCTACAAAGCATTGATATCACCGTACTGCTGAATCAAATCCAGCACTCGCTTCTTAGTCACTTTGAGGTGCTGATTCCAAAAATAGTGGCTATTTTACTTTCACACTTTCTCACAAAATATGCTTTCACAGCATTTTTGCTTTTACAACCATTTATGCGGTGAAGAAGAAAAACACCACAAACACATGATTCCTGTCTGAATCTGAGCCAGATTACAACTGTTTGTTCACTTCTCAGCCCATTTTCACATGCATGACATTATTTTATGCCACTTTTTCACTCCTTTACAGACTATAAGTTAAACAACATTTTGAATACTTTTTTTATTTTGTGCATAAGTGCATTAAAGTTGATACATGCTATTTAAAAAAACTGTACGTGAAAGTTTTTATTGATATTTTTTGAACTCAGCATAATCAAATCAGGCAATAAAAGGCCTCTTTTTTGCAAATCAGCAGAAATTTTAGTTTCAAGATGTTATAAAATGCACAAAATTTAACGTTTTAATAATTGCTCGAGCTTTTATCATAATATTGAATTATTTTACAAAAACAAGTTGAAAAGATAAGCTAACTATTGTCTTAACAATTATACATTTTTATTAATTTTTTAAAAATAATTATATATATATTTTAAATAAAATAAATAACCTTAAACATTTAAATACAATAAAACAATACACACAAAAAAAATTTAAAAAGCACAAAAAGTGGAAAAAAACTTTTTTGTATATATTTTTTTTTTATAATTATAATTTTTTATTATTTTATTTTTTTTAAATAACATAAATAACCTTTAATATTTAAATACGAGAAAACAAACAAAAAAATAAATAAAAAGAATGAAGAATAATAATAAAGCATCAGAACATTTTCAACAAACATCTAGATATGTTTTCTGGGCTGGCATGTTTTAATCCAAATTAAAATGTTAAAAATGAAGTAAGCAACATGTAAACAAAAGTTTGAAAGTAAATATTAAGGATTTGCTGTTGTTTGATGAGCACCGAAGCGAATGCAACGATCTGAATGGCTGTTTACACAAAGAAAACACAAAGTTGCACTTTTTCATTCGGCCTGTTACACAGAGCAGTGTTGTAAAATTTAACTACTTGATGGAAAATAAGCTAATGTGTAGAATTATTCACAGTGTTATAAAGTGCCCATGCTAATAATCCTGTAGCACAGCCACAGTGTCTCGGGACTACATTGTGTCAGTGTCATGGTGGCCAGGATTCATAAATCTACATGAGCCGTGCTCATATATCCAGAGAGATGAGCTGATCGACGCTGGCATGTTTTTGTCTGTTATTAAGAGGAATATTTCTCTCCCCACTGCTGTTTCCCTGCACACAACCTGCTGGGCGATTTAAAGCAACCTCTGACCTTTCCGACCGCCACTTAGAGAAACCATGGAAACCTTTCACACGCCACACTGTGAGCTAAAGCCGTTTTGTCCCTCTGAAGTCCCTCAAACATCTCCTCTCAAACTCAGACGCTTCAGGTTTGACTCATTATCCTGGTTAGTATTGACTCCAGAGGCCTGAAGCATCGCCTAGCAAAAAACATGACTTTTAAAGAATATAATGTATGCTATTTTCATCATCAACCACTCAGAGCATCTACTTTAAAATCACAGTGTCACCAGTTTATATTGCATTCAAGATAATATCCACTAACTTTTCCACATCAATTCCAGGAATTCTAGGAACACATTAGAGGCCCTCGGGGACTCAGCAAGAGGGGGCCGTTTCCCAAAACCAGGCCTCAAAACAAGAGGCGCGAGTCACAAACTCAGGCATGTTTCTAATTTTAAACTGCTGAAGAAGGCCACCTTTGACATCAGCGCTGACCCGCCGTCTCCACACACAGTGGACTTACATTCAGTGAGGGACTTTAAGACCTTTCACAATGTTCATGAGATCATCTTCACAATATTTAAAACCTACAAATCCTACAAGCTTTTTCTTATTTCTTCTTATTATTAATATTATTGGGCATAATATATATTTATATAACATACATGTTATATATATTATTACAGTATTACATTTAAATAAACGTTTTTCAATTTATATATATATATATATATATAAACATTTAATATTAAATTTAAATAAATATTTTAAATGTATTTATATATGTGTATATATATTGTATATATATATATATATATAATATATATATATATCTGTGATATATATGTGTGTATATATATAAATATATCTATATATATATATATATATATTATATATATATATATATATATATATATATGAATAATATATACACAGAAATAGACAATTAGAATTTTTTTCCCTTCTCTCGCTCTTTCTAAAAAAAAAAGGAAATAGTTTTCTTTTAGTGGTGGGTTTGGGTTAATTGGGTCCATCTAATCAGTTTTATATTAGACAATAGATGAAGGTATGTCCTCATTTAGATAGCTGAGTAAACGTGTGATAGTGACTGATAGATGAGTAGAGGTGAGTAGGGCAAAAGGTCTAAACATGTGGAACCATCAATCTCTCTCTCTCACAGACACACACACACACACACACACACACACACACACACACACACACACACACACACACACATGTTCGCAGCATCTGCCAACACGTGGTGTCAAAAACACAAGCATGATGAAAAGAAAGTGTGTCACCTCCATCACCGCATAATGGTGCTAAAATCACACTCAACCTCTGGACTCTCACTTCTCATCCCAAACAAGACAAACTAAGCTGAAATCAAACTTTACTAAAACCCTGCATACTTCTCTCTTCCATTGGTGCAAAGCGCCAGCTGTCCTGACCAGCTCGATCTGGTCAAACAAATGCCCCCAAAGAAATCTGCTTTTTCCGCCGCAGCAGCTGGCAGAAGATACAAAAAAAGCAGCAGAAAAAAAAAAAAAGCTTTTCACGAATTCAGCAAACTAGCGGAGCAGAAAGCAATCACATTTAGACCACCAGCTCAACTCACTGCAATAAAACCAGGACTTCAACTCTTATGTGAGTGTGTGTTTGTGCAAGAAAGCTGGGAGCTGTAGGAAAAAATCCTCAAAGTATTTCATTTGTGTTTTTTTTATTATGCATTTAACAGTTGTTGTTTAATTGCATGCAAATTAATCAGCATAATAAATTATGTTTTATATATATATTATCTATATATATATATATATATAATATATATATATATATATATATATATATATATATATATATATATATATATATATATATACTATAATATATTATATATATACGTATATATAAAACATTTACTGCATAAAAAATCCTGAAAGTAATTTAACAAAAAAATATCATTAAATAATTAAAGTTGTACATTAAATGACTTAAATTGCATGCAAATTGAGCATTAAATTAATCAGAATAAGACTATTTTAAGAGGGGCCGTTTCACAAAACCAGCCCTCAAAACAACCAGTCACAAACTATATTTTCTATGTTAATGCATAATGAATATAATGAATATTTCTCATTTTAATGCATAAAAAATCCTTAAAGTTGCATTAAAAATGCATTAAATAATTAAAGCTGCATGCACATTTAAGTTTTAAGTTAATATATACATATTAATATATATTAACTAAAGTTTTAATATATATATGCATAAAGTTGTAAATATATATAATATTATTATTTAGCATTTTTATCTTAATAAAATAATTGTATATGCAATGAAAACAATGAAAAAATATCATCCATATTCATTATACTGTCCCATTGATCACGTTTTTAACTCAAATGTGTTTTAACTCAGAAAGTGAGCTGATAATAACCCCCACAGTTTCCTTCAAGCACCTTCGCTGTCCATCTTGACGGTCTTTCACAGGTACCTGGCTGCAAATTTTACAGGCTTTTAGCGAGTCTGTAGAAAGACTCTAAATGCTCCTTTAAAACCAGCCTGTAAAACACTCGCTGCCTTTACTTTATAACACACAACTACTCCATTCCCATAATGCTCTCTCTGTAAACCCCACACTATAGATGTGCACGTGGGCTCTCGGGTGCAGCGGAGGGCAGGAGAGTGTCATATTTTGTCACTCTGTAAAATGTGCTGCATTCCTCCCCCTTCAGTTTCTTCACTGTCCTGTCACACAATGAGACTCATTAGGAGATTTACAACAGCAGTGAGCACCGCTACAGCTCTCAAACACCTGCAAACATACCGACATCACCGCCAAAAACTCCTAAAAACGAGAACAGAGGCGATACATAAACATCATAAACACCTGCATGTGTGCAAACTACAAAAACAGAAATGTTTCTTTTTAATAGCTCAGTAAACTTCATGGAGATCCCAGTTATGCTTCATTTACAGTAGATATCAATTTTGTCTTCTCTCAAACTTTTTATTCACCCTTAAATTTTATAATTAAAAGCAGCCCAAAATGAGTAACTAGTTGTCATCCAGTATAGGAGTATAGAACAAGAAAAAGATATAAATGAAATAAAATAAAAGTGTGTTGAGCAACTCGGATCATTTAATCTTTTGAAGAATTTAATGAGAATATATATACATATATATATATATATATATATATATACACATACATATACACATTTACATATACATACATATAATATATATAAAAAGTAAAATATTAAATATAAAAAAGTGAAATATATTAAAAACACTAGAAAAAAAATATTTATTTTAAAAAATATTAAGGACTGCAGACTTTGTTTACTTGGCAAATCTGAGCACCTTTGAGACATTGTTGAGATTTCTTCTGAAACTCTAAAAGTACTGGTGTCATTTTCTCAGGAAACAATCCGAAGAAGCAAGCCTCCAGTTGTTTTCTATTGCATTTGATTGCTATCTATGAGAAGCAATCGAGATTTGAAGGTGCATCTGTGATTTTACTTTCCTGTGGAAAAGGTTTGCTTGTTCTTTGTTCTTTTGATCATGTCTGTGACAGAAACAGTTCAATCAAGACCTAAAAGTACCATAAATCTCACAAAGTGGAAAAGCTTGGAGATGAACAATCTTGCTATTTCAAGCAATCGCGCTGAAAATGTTTCATAGTGACAACCCAGCCTAGCTAAAACTCCTCTTAAACAGTCACTTTTCCTGTGGCAAACATTTGCCTAGAGCTCAAGTTTCGCTCTGAATGAAGAAATGCAGCGCAGCACGACACAAAACACACGCTTTTGTCCTGAAGAGGCACAGCACGACACACACCCAGCACAGGAGAGCACATCTCAAACAAAAAAAAAACACACACACAGAGGAGAGGAGAGCAGGAACAATGGCTGCGGTCAGGAGGTGCTGATATAAAGGCAGAGCGCTGTGAATAGGGGTCATGTGCTCTTTAACACCGGGGCACTAGTGTCCTCCGCAAGCTGAGCTTTTCAAACCTGCCGGCCTTCATTTACACACCAAGGGACACATTCATCACACAGCCGCGAGGACCTCGAGCGCGAGGACTGACACACACTAACACACACATCTATCCTCCAGCTATCTGTATCACACATTAACCAATCATTTGAGCAGATTATCGCCAATAACCCTGACTGATTTTTATTAGACTAATCTCATTCTGATTACACTCTCATCAAGAATTTGTAGAAAAATGACTGTTTAATGCTTTCTGAAACACGGTGGAATAAAAAAAGACTTCTCAAAAATAAATCTTGAATATGGCATGTTTTAAAACATCTGCTTAATCAAACCAATTAAATTATCAGAAGTGCAGATTTTTTTCACCAAGTTTTCACTATGCTGTCCTTCATTTTTTTAGCGTGGGATGCATTAAATTGATCAGAACTGACAGCAAAGACATTTATAATGTTAC